>NC_045959.1:64293081-64418651 GCF_010909765.2 Amblyraja radiata
GGTAAAAGATTTGAGAACTCTTCTCCCCTTCTCGCCCCTCCCGCAGTTCCCGGATGATCGGCGCCCCCCCCCTCCGACAACCCCCCTCACTCCTCCCCATCACCCCCTCCTCCCCCCATGCCCCCTGACCCATTCACCCTCTTCCCTACCCCCCCTTCAAACACTAGTAATGTACACACGTTAGTAATGTCCTGTTTGCCAGCTTGTTGACCCTCTGTGTTCCCCTCCTGTAGGGTTTAGGAGCCGTTGCTGTGGACGGAGAGACGGGAACGTGAGCGGCCATTGAGGGTGGCCAGGGTGCCGGTGAACCCCCCCATCAGCTCGGAGCTTCGAGGGGCTGAGCTTCGGTGGAGGACCACATGACGGGGCACAAGATGGAGAAGCGTTATGAGTGCGACGTGTGTGGCAAGGCCTGGCAGTGCCTGAGCGAGCTGGAGACCCACCGGCTCGAGCACACGGGAGAACACCCATTCTGCTGCTCCGACTGCGGTAAGAGCTTCAAGACGGCGCGGGCGCTGAAGGTCCACCAGCGAGTGCACACGGACGAGAGGCCCTTCAGCTGCTCCACCTGTGGCAAGGGCTTTACCGGGTCGAAGGGGCTACGACGGCACCTGCGGGTGCACAGCGGTGAGCGGCCCTTCACCTGCTCCGACTGCGGCAACGGCTTCAAGTCTTCGGCAGAACTGAAGATGCACAGACGCCTGCACACCGGGGAGCGGCCCTACACATGCAGCGACTGCGGCAAGGGCTTCACCCGCTCCACCAGGCTGCTGGAGCACCAGCACCTCCACACCGGCGAGCGCCCCTACACCTGTGCCCACTGCAACAAGGGCTTCACCAGCTCCACCAAGCTGCTGTCCCATCAGCGGGTACACGCTGGCGACCGTCCCGTCCCCAGCCCGGTGTGTGGAGAGGGCTTTGCCATGGCCTCCCACGACCTGCCTCACCAGGCCGTGCACACCAGTGGCCAGTGCTACGACTGCCAGTACTGCAGTGAGGTGTTTGACAGCTCGCGGGGGTTGCGGCAGCACCGGCGGACCCACGCCGGCGAGCAGCTGCTCCCACTGCGGCAAGAGTTTCAAGAACGCACGGGGGCAGCGGGAGCACCAGTGGATACACAGCGGAGAGAGACCCTTTGAGTGCGCTGAGTGTGGCAAGGGTTTCACCCAGCCTGTTGCAGCACCGGCGTACCCACAACGATGAGCGTCCCTTCCCCTGCCTGTCCTGTGGTAAGGGCTTCACCCGCTTTGAAAGTGCCCCTTCACCTGCCCGCTCTGTGGCAAGACCTTTGCCCGCTCCTCCAGCCTGCTGGCACAAAATGCTAGAAGGAATGGGTAACGTTTCAGGTCGAGACCCTCTTCAGTCTCGACCCGAAACGTCACCCATTCCTTCTCCAGGGCTCTCACTTAACTTTTTTTCCCTGTTTCCAGCCGGGCAACCTAGGCAGCTTTTTAGGTTGTCAAATGAAAGTTTAGGTGGTCATTTAAGACGGCTTGCATGACGCGTGCGATAATGTGCTCGGACGAAGTGCGTAGTTACCAGTCGGAATTATGGTCAATGAAGCATTCACATATTATTTCTGCTTCAAATAAAGTCACAAACTAAACACATTCACGAATCAAGACATGATATATCCCACAATGACATGCAGCAAAATTATAATACAGTATCTCAACTCTTTTTACACATTGCAATTAATACAATTTCTATTTTTTTTTCACTTCTAAACAAAAATGTGGTTGGATTATTCAGCATAATATCAACCTGTATCAATAAATCCTGGACCATGGTAACATGTATGCTTAACCATGCACACTACAGATTGATGCAAGCATGTTTTCTGTGAGGGACCGAAAATTATCATGACATGGCCATAGCATGGGTCGTTATTGCTATTGGTACAGAAACATTCTCACTTCCCACATAATTTATTCACAACAAAATATACAGGTTGCAAGGAAATTTCTAAAGGAATTTTATGATAATAGCTGTTAAAACGGACTATACCCATCTGACAGGTTAAACATTACACTAACTGACAAGAGATGGCCAAAGGACATAACTGCAGCAAATGTTCTTTTGGAAATATGTTTAAAGGTGTCAAAATGCCACATTACCGGACATTCAGATTAGATGTAAGTGTTGTGAACATGATGAAGATACCCAGTTTGTACGCACCAGATTTTTAAAGAAATTATTGGTAAACGCTGTTTCCATCATTCCCACTTCAGAATTAACGTTACAATTTCTACTGAAATATCTCCTGACCAAATTTGTGATGTATATGACTGACTGTAGAAGTAAAACCTGGATAAATCCAATGTATAGTTGTGAATGTTGCTCATAAAATAACTACAGTACTGATACTCCATATTAAGGACATTGATTTGCCGTTAAAATGAATTCTGTAATAACGTGTCAACGGCAGCAGTGACAGTTGAACACTGAGGTTTTAATGTTTCACATGTTCACAATTTAATTAATCCATCTTTATGGATTAAAACAAATAATAACATTGGGAATTAAAACACATTTGATTGCATTCCGTTATCAAACATAGTCAATGTTCGCTCTGAAGACATTCCCAGCACAATAGGGTCGGGGGAGGATGTGTGAATAAGTGCGGGCTGGATACATGGGGGGGGGGTTGAGAAGGCAATTGGTGCGGAACGGATGGATTGAGGCAGGTGTATTAGTGCGTGTTGGTTGGAGTATGTAAAATTGTGAGGGAGAGCGCTGGGGGATGTCAGTGGAGTTGAATGGGAGGATCAATACGGGATGGACGGGGTGGGAGGGATCCATGCAGGATGAATGGGGGTGATCAGTACAGGATGAATGGGGGTAGACAAAAATGCTGGAGACACTCAGCGGGTAAGGCAGCATCTATGAAGCGAAGGAAATAGGTAACTTTTCGGGTCGAGTCCTTTCTTCAGCCCATTCTTTAATGAGCTCAGTACAGGATGAATGGGTGGGGGGGGGAGAGGTCAGTACAGTGGATCGGAGGGTCTGTGCAGGATGAATGGAGGGATCACTACAGGATGAATGAGGAGATCAGTACAGGATGGATGGGGGGATCACTACAGGATGGATGGGGGGATCGGTGCAGAATAAATGGAGGGGGAGGTCAGTACAGGATTGATCGGGAGATCAGTGCAGGATGGATGGGGAGCAGTACAGGATGAATGGGTAATCAGTAAAAGATGAATGGAGAGATCACTACAGGGTGGATGGGGAGATCGGTGCAGGATAAATGGAGGGGGGAGGGTCAGTGCGGGATGAATTGGAGGATCACTGCAGGATGGATGGGAAGGGAGGGTCAATACAGGATGAATTATGGGACCAGTGTAGGATGGATGGGGTAGAGAATCAACGCGAGGTGGATAGGGTGATCAGTGCAGGTTGAATAGATCGGGGGGGGGGGGGGGTAGATGGGGAGGGGAGCACAGGGGATGTTAGTGAGGACTGAATAGAGGCGGGAATGGGGATCAGTGTTGGATGGAGAGGAGGGGTCCCAGGTTAAGGGGGGGGGGCGTACAAGAGAGGGGAGGAAGGAAGGTCAGTGCTCCTCGGACAACACCGGCATCATCGCCCCGCTACATGGGCCGTCCCTGTCCACTGCCAAGTGCCGCCACCAAAGGGGGAGGCAGTTGGGATATCCTCGCCACTGCCCCTCCTCCGCCAGCCAACAGGAAAGTGCGGGCCGAGCGGTGCAGGTGCTTCAGATGGCGGAAGGGGGCTCCCCCTCCCTCCCTCTTCCAGGCCTCGGCATGCGGGAGGGTTTGTTTTGAAAGCGGTTATCGCCGTTGGCGGAGTGGCCCGCGGCAGCCACTATCAGGGCGGGCAGGAGGAGGTGGAGCCGGCGTCGCTGCCGCTGCTGCTGCTGCTTTGTGGGGCCCATCATTCACTCCGACCCTCCGTCACCCCGCACCTAGTATCTTTGCCCCCCACTACAGCCGTCGCTGCCGCCGACACGAAACGTCACGTTCCTTCTCTCCAGAGATGCTACCTGTCCCGCTGAGTTATTCCAGCATTTAGTGAAATGTCACCTATCCATGTTCTCCAGAGATGATGCCCGACCCGCCGAGTTACTGCAGCATTTTGTGTTAGTCATAGAGTGATATAGTGTGAAAATAGGCTCTTTGGCCCAACTGGCCCACACCAACGAACATGTCCCAGCTACACTAATCCCACCTGCCTGTGCTTGGTTCGTATCCCTCCAAACCTGTCCTATCCACGCACCTGTCTAACTGTTTCTCAAATGTTGGGATAGTCCCAGCCTCGACTACCTCCTCTGGCAGCTTGTTCCATACACACACCATCCTTTGTGTGAAAAAAATATCCCTCAGATTACCATTAAATCTTTCCCCTTCACCGTGATCTCTGGGCAAAAGATTCTGTGCATCTAACTAAATTGTGTTCTATGCAAGATTCCAGCATCTGCAATTTTTAGTGTCTCACTCACCTATATCCACCTATCACTTCTGAAAAAAGGTCTCAACCTGAAACATCACCCATTCCTTCTCTCCAGAGATGCTGCCTGTCCTGCTCAGTTACTCCAGCATTTTGAGTCCACCTACCATTTGCCAGGCTTTGTCCAGCCCCCACCTTTCCTAACCAACTTTCTCCACCCCCACACCAAGCAGTCTGAAGAAGTGTCCTGACCTAGAATGTTGCCTGTCCATGCTCTCCAGAGGTGCAAGTTACTCCAGGAGATTGTGCCTCTTTTTGTAAACCAGCATCTGCTGCTCATTGTATCTAGACTAGGCGTGCATTTCATCCAACACTTGCGCTCGGCCCGCCAAGGGCTGCTGAATGTCCCGGTTGCCAAACATTTTAACTCCCCTTCCCACTCCCACACTGGTCTTTCTGTCCTGGGCCTCCTCCATTGCCAGAGTGAGGTGACAAGCAAACTGGAGGAACAGCACCTCATAGCTTACAGCCCAGTGACATGACGATTGAATTCTCCAGATTAAGGAGACACCCTCCCCCCACTCCTAATCAAGTCCTGGAGTCTGTCCCGACCCCATCTCTTTTTTCCATCTTTCTCTCCCGACTCCAGTCCAATGGCCCGACACATTGCCTGTCAAGTCCAATTCCCTTCTAAAGTGCCGGTAGAACTCAACAGGTCAGCCGTCCGTGGGGGGAAACAGATGGAGAAGTGTTCCGAATATCAGCGCCCCTTGGCCCTGTCGAGAATGCGGTGAGAACTCGTTCTCCGCCCTTGGACATCCGCAAGATTATGGCCGAGGTAAACAAGGACTTTTGCTCGTTAACCCGCTGGAGCCGTTGTATCCAATGAAATAAATATTTTTTTTAATGCAAATAAAATGTAGATGGGCCCCTAAATAATCAGTGTCAACCGGGTGGCTCCACCAGCACGGGCTGCCTCGCCAACGGTCTATCTGTCCCTTCTACTGTTTTTATTATTTTGAGCATGTTTTAAAAGTATGTTTTTGTGTTTCTTGGTTTGTTTAATGTGGGCGATGAGGGGGGGAATTGGGGGAAACCTTTTCCAGTCACTTACCTCGACGGAGTTGCGATTTTTCTCCATATCGTATCTCCGCGCCCCCCCCCCCCCCCCCCGGCCCCCCACCGGCCTAACAATGTGGAGTGGTGTGGCCTTTCCTGAAGACCTGCCCGGTGCTTCAAGCCGCGGGTGCCCAGACTTTAACATGGCGGAGCCTGCGATCCTTTGCTGAGAATCGTCTGTGAAGAGCTCCAACCTGTGGACTTTAACACAGTGAAGCCCGCGGTCTCCGGAAGGAAGAGGCCGACTCAGATTCAGATTCCGATTCAATCTTATTGTCATTGTGCAGTGTACAGTACAGAGACAACGAAATGCAGTTAGCATCTCACCCAGAAGAGCGAACATAGAATAATTGAACAGTAAAATATATATATGTACATACATTAGCAATAGTGCAATTTTTCTGGAGGAAGGAGTGTCCAGGGGGGGGGTGACTGGCAATCACCAAGGTGCAGAGTTATGTTGCGTAACAGCCGCAGGGAAGAAGCTGTTCCTGGACCTGCTGGTCAGGCAACGGAGATACCTGTAGCGCCTCCCGGATGGTAGGAGGGTAAACAGTCCATGGTTGGGGTGAGAGCAGTCCTTGGCGATGCTGAGTGCCCTTCGCAGACAACGCTTGCTCTGGACAGACTCAATGGAGGGGAGCGAGGAACCGGTGATGCGTTGGGCAGTTTTCACCATCCTCTGCAGTGCTTTCCGGTCGGAGACAGAGCAGTTGCCATACCATACTGTGATACAGTTGGTAAGGATGCTCTCGATGGTGCAACAGTAGAAGTTCACCAGAATCTGAGGAGACAGATGGACCTTCTTTAGTCTCTGCAGGAAGAAGAGACGCTGGTGAGCCTTCTTGACCAGAGTTGTGGTATTGTGGGTCCAAGAGAGGTCATCGGAGATGTTGACCCCCAGAAACCTGAAGCTGGAAACACGTTCCACCTCCGTCCCGTTAATATGGATGGGGGTGTGCGTGCCACCCCTAGACCTTCTGAAGTCCACAATGAGCTCCTTGGTCTTCTTGGAGTTAAGGGCCAGTTTGTTGTCAGCGCACCATGCTGCTAGGAGCTGGACCTCCTCCCTATAGGCCGACTCATCGTTGTTGCTTAATGAGGCCAATCACCATTGTATCATCTGCATATTTGATGATGGTGTTAGTACCATGTACAGGTGTGCAGTCGTAGGTGAAGGGGAGGGGGCTCAGCACACAGTCCTGTGGAACGCCGGTGTTCAGGGTGAGGGTTGAAGAGGTGTGGTTGTCTGACCTAACAGACTGGGGTCTTAGTTAGAAAGTCCAGTATCCAATTAAGAGGGAGGGGTCGATGCCCAGGTCGCTGAGTTTGGTGATCAGTTTTGAAGGGATAATGGTGTTAAATGCTGAGCTATAATCGATGAACAGCATTCTCACGTAGGTGTCTCTGTTGTCGAGGTGGGAGAGGGCGGAGTGAAGTGCCGCTGAGATGGCAACCTCTGTACTCCTGTTCTTGCGGTAGGCGAACTGATAGGGGTCCAGTGCGGGAGGTACGCAGCCTTTGAGGTGTGCCAGGACCAGCCTCTCGTTGATGCACTTGGTGATGATGGGAGTAAGTGCAACTGGGCGGAAGTCGTTGAGGCTCGCCGCAGTGGAGTGTTTTGGCACCGGCACGATGGAGGTGGTTTTAAGGCACGTGGGGACAACTGCTTGGGCAAGTGACAGGTTGAAGATGTCAGTCCAGACGTCTGTCAGCAGCGCAGCACATGCCCTGAGGACGCGCCCGGGGATGCCGTCAGGGCCAGCAGCCTTACGTGCATTAATCCTGCTCAGTGCCACGTACATGTCGTAGGGGGTGAGTGTGAGGGGCTGGTGATCAGCAGGGAGCACAGCCTTGATGGCTGTCTCTAGATTGCCATGTCAAAGCGGCCATAAAAGTGGTTAAGCTCCTCCAAGAAGGAGGCGTCGCTGGATGTGGGGTTGGTGTTGGTGGGTCTATAGACCATGATGGCCTGGATGCCTTGCCACATGCGTCGGGGGTCGGAGTTGTTATTGAAGTGCTCCTTAATCCTTAGCTTATAGCAGTGCTTGGCCTTCTTGATGCCCCTCTTCAGGTTATCCCTGGATGAACTGTAGGCTCGAGCATCGCCTGACCTGAAAGCGGTGTCCCGTGCTTTCAGCAGTAGCCTGACCTCGCTGTTCATCCATGGCTTCTGATTCGGGAATATGGTCACCCGTTTGAGGGAGGTGACACTGTTAATGGTGGAGTTGATAAAGTCCAAAACAGAGGATGTATAAGAGTCAATGTCCGTGTGGGAGTCAAGGGTGGCCTGGGTTGGTGCTGGTTCACACACAAAAAAACACAAAGTGCTGGAGAACATGGATAGATGACGTTTCACAGAGTGCTGGAGTAACTGAGCGGGTCAGACAGCAGGTCGACGTGAATAGGCAATGTTTCAGGTGTGAAGAAGGGTCGTGACCCAAAATATGTCCCCTATCCATGTTCTCCAGAGACAGATACAAAATGCTGGAGTACCTTTTTGGGACAGTCAGCATCTCTGGAGAGATGGAACCTTCAGACTGAGAGTCACAGGAGAGGGAGACACAGAGATAAGGAAGTGTAAGGTGCTACTCCAGCACTCTATTATTTGAAAGACGTCATAACAAGAGGAGTTGAGTATTAGGAGCAAATATGTCGTTCTGCAGTTTTACAGGTGAGAGCACACCTAGAGTATTGTGTGTAGACTTTCTTGCTATTGAGGGAGTGCAGCGTAAGTTCACCAGGTTAATTCCCAGGATGGCTAGACTGTCATATGATGAAAGAATGGGTCGACTGGGCTTGTATTTAATGGAATTTGGAAGGATGAGAGGGTATCTTATAGAAATTCTTAAGGGATTTGACAGGCTAGATGCGGGGAAAAAAGTTCCGCCATTCAATATGATCATGACTGATCATCAGTGCCCCATTCCTGCTTTCGCCCCATATCCCTCAATTCCGTTAGGCCGAAGAGCTAAATCTAACTCTCTCTTGAAACCATCCAGTGAATTGGTCTCTGCTGCCTTCTGTGGCAGAGAATTCCACAGATTCACAACTCTCTCGGTGAAAATGTTTGTCCTCATCTCAGTCCTAAATGGCGTACCCCTTATTCTTAAACAGTGACCCCCTGGTTCTGGAACCTGAAACATTGCTCATGTATTTTCCCTCGCACTTTGTGCCCATCTTTGGCAGACACAAGGAACTGTAGATACACAAAAATCTGAGTTGGATGATCAGCCATGATCATATTGAATGGCGGTGCAGGCTCGAAGGGCCGAATGGCCTACTCCTGCACCTAATTTCTATGTTTCTATGTTTCTAAAAGACACAGAGTGCTGGAGTAACACAGCAGGTCAGGCAGCATCTCTGGTCAATGTGGATGGGTGACGTTTCAGGCATGCAGAAGGGTCATGACCCAAAAAAACGTCCCCTATCCGTGTTCTCCACAGATGCTGCCCGACCCGCTGAGTGACCCCAGCACTCTGTGACCTTCTTCCCATGATGCATGCCGCCCCCCACGTGACTCTATGCAATGGCAGGTGCAGTGACGTCAGGGCGCCGTGCGCGCGGATGATGTCACGGCGAAGGACCGCCCACGTGCGGGCGGGAGGCTCGGCGCGGTGCACGGATGCTTGGCTCTCCCAGGTCGATGCGGCAACCCATCAGCCCCCCCTTCACCCCCTCCCCCCAACACCCCACCCCACTCCATTCACCTCACGCCCTCTCACACTTCCCCCTCACCTCCTTCTCCTCCCCATTTTACCCCTCACCCCCTCCCCCATTTCACCCCTCATCCCCCTGCGCTCCAAGGATTAGAGACCCAGCCTACTCAACCTCTCCCTGTAGCTCACAACCTCTAGCCCTTTGTGTCTGTCTTCTCCACAGATGCTGCCTGACCCTTGACACTCCCCCCCCCCCCCCCCCCCCCACCTCCAGTGAAAGGGGAGAAGGGGGAGGACGGTGTCCAGCCGCCCGCACGTCCGCCCACCCGGCATCGTGACGTCAGTCGCACGACCGGCGCTCTGACGTCACCGCCAATCTGAGCTGGGACTGAGGCTTAGAAGGCTGAGCTCGCCTCCCCTGCCCCGATCCGCATCCGGTGCACCATGGGAGGGGGTGCGTGCAAACTCCACACGGACAGCGTCGGTGGTAGCTCTTCCCGTAGACTGGCCCTTCGGCCCCTCTCGTCCGTGCTGCCACAACATTTCTGCAACACAATCTTGCACTGTTCTGCACTGGATCTTGCAGTGATTGTGTTTGTCATCATCGTATGTACACTGTGTACTCCAGCGGCTGCGTGTGAATGGGCGATTTCCCCCCATACCCCTCAACTCCCACCCTCACCCACTTCCCCCTCACCCCCCACACTCCTGACCCTCCCCTTCCCTCACTTCCTCCTTCACTGCCTCCTTCCCCCACCCCCCCCCCCCCCCCCACTCCCCCCCTTCCCCCCCTTCAAGCACTAGTAATGTTCATCCATTAGTAATGTCCTGTTTGCCATCTTGGTGACCCTCTGTGTTCCCCTCCTGCAGGGTTTAGGAGCCATTGCTGTGGACGGAGAGACGGGAACGTGAGCGGCCGTTGCGGGTGGTGAGCCCCGCCCCATCTGCTCGGTGTGCGGGCTGAGCTTCGAGGGGTTGAGACCCGATTGAGGACCACATGATGGCACAACAAGGAGAAGCGTTATGTGTGCGACGTGTGTGGCAAGGCCTGGCAGAGCCCGTGTCATCTTGAGACCCACCGGTGGGTGCACACAGGAGAACGCCCCTTCGACTGCTCGTAGTGCGGCAAGAGCTTCACCTGCTACGACAGCCTGCTGCAGCACAACCGCGTGCACTCGGGTGAGAGGCCCTTCACCTGCTCCGACTGCGGCAAGAGCTTCAAGAGGGCAAATGAACTGAAGATCCACCGGCGGGTGCACACGGGCGAGGAGCCCTATGGCTGCTCTACCTGTGGCAGGAGCTTTGCCCGGTTGTCGGGGCTACGGGCGCACCGGCGGGTGCACAGCAGTGAGCGGCCCTTCACCTATGCCGACTGCGGCAAAGGCTTCAAGTCATCACCGGAACTGAAGGTGCACGGGCGCCTGCACACCGGAGAGCGGCCCTACACCTGCAGCGACGGCAGAAAGGGCTTTACCTGAAATGTCACCCATTCCATCAGGAAATCCTTCAGGGGGGTGAACCCTCGAAAAGCGCCTGGACCTGATGGTATACCCGGTCATGTTCTAAAAACCTGTGCGGACCAACAGGCTGCAGTTTTTACGGACATTTTCAACCTTTCACTACTGCGGTCTGAGGTTCCCACCTGCTTCAAAAGGGCATCAATTATACCGGTGCCCAAGAAGAGTGAGGTGACGTTCCTCAATGACTATCGACCAGTGGCACTAACGCCGGTTGTGATGAAGTGCTTCGAGAGGTTGATCATGGCGCAAATCAACTCCTACCTCGACAAAAACCTGGACCCACTACAGTTCGCTTACCGCCACAACAGATCAACAGTGGATGCGATCTCGCTGGCCCTCCACTCCACTCTGGACCACTTGGACAACAAAAACTCATATGTCAAGCTGTTATTCATTGATTACAGCTCGGCATTTAATACAATCATCCGCTCCAAGCTGGCTACCAAACCCGCAGAACTGGGTCTCTGCGCATCCTTCTGCAATTTGATCCTCGACTTCCTCATTCACAGACCACAGTCTGTTCATATTGGTGGTAATGTGTCAGCCTCGATAACAATCAGCACGGGAGCACCTCAAGGCTGTGTGCTCAGCCCCCTGCTGTACTCTATACTCATGACTGCGTAGCCAGTCACAGTGCGAACTCCATCATCAAGTTCACTGACGACACCACTGTTGTGGGACGTATCACTGATGGGGATGAGTCTGAGTATAGAAGGGAGATCGAGCAACTGTCCATATGGTGCCAGCACAATAACCTGGCCCTCAACACCAGCAAAACCAATAACTGATTGTGGACTTTGGAAGGAGTAGGGTGGGGACCCACAGTCCCGTTTATATCAACGGGTCAATGGTTGAAATGGTCAAGAGCTTCAAATTCATGGGCGTGCACATCTCTGTAGATCTCTCCTGGTCCGAGAACACTGACGCAATTATCAAGAAAGCACATCAGCGCCTCTACTTCCTGAGAAGATTAAGGAGAGTCGGTTTGTCAAGGTGGGCTCTCTCTCTAACTTCTACAGATGCACAGTCGAGAGCATGCTGACTGATTGCATCGTGGCTTGGTTCGGCAACTTGAGCGCCCTGGAGAGGAAGAGACTACAAAAAGTAGTAAACACTGCCCAGTCCATCATCTGCTTTGACCTTCCTTCCATCGAGGGGATTTATCGCAGTCGCTGCCTCAAAAAGGCTGGCAGTATCATCAAGGTCCCACACCATCCTGGCCACACACTCATCTCCCTGCTACCTTCAGGTAGAAGGTACAGGAACCTGAAGACTGCAACGACCAGGTTCAGGAATAGTTACTTCCCCACAGCCATAGAAACATAGAAAATAGGTGCCGGAGTAGGCCATTCGCCCCTTCGAGCCTGCACCGCCATTCAATATGATCATGGCTGATCATCCAACTCAGTATCCTGTACCTGCCTTCTCTCCATATCCCCTGATCCCTTGAGCCACAAGGGCCACATCTAACTCCCTCTTAAATATAGCCAATGAACTGGCCTCAACTACATTCTGTGGCAGAGAGTTCCAGAGATTCACCACTCTCTTTGTGAAAATGTTTTTCTCAGCTCGGTCCTAAAGGATTTCCCCTTTATCCTTAAACTGTGACCCCTTGTCCTGGACTTCCCCAACATCGGGAACAATCTTCCTGCATCCAGCCTGTCCAACCCCTTAAGAATTTTGGAAGTTTCTATAAGATCCCCCCTCGATCTTCAAAATTCTAGCGAGTACAAGCCGAGTCTATCCAGTCTTTCTTCATGCGAATGGCCTGACATCCCAGGAATCAGTCTGGTGAACCTTCTCTGTACTCCCTCTATGGCAAGAATGTCTTTCATCAGATTTGGAGACCAAAACTGTACGCAATACTCCAGGTGTCGTCTCACCAACACCCTGTACAACTGCAGTAGAACCTCCCTGCTCCTATACTCAAATCCTTTTGCTATGAATGCTAACATACCATTTGCTTTCTTCACTGCCTACCGCACCTGCATGCCTACTTTTAATGACTAGTGTACCATGGCACCCAGGTCTCGTTGCATCTCCCCTTTTCCAAATCAGCCACCATTTAGATAATAGTCTACTTTCCTGTTTTTGCCACCAAAGTGGATAACCTCACATTTATCCACATTATACTGCATCTGCCATGCACTTGCCCACTCACCCAGCCTATCCAAGTCACCTTGCAGCCTCATCGCATCCTCCTCACAACTAACACTGCCCCCCAGCTTCGTGTCATCCGCAAACCTGGAGAAGTTGCATTCAATTCCCTCGTCCAAATCATTAATATATATTGTAAATAGCTGGGGTCCCAGCACTGAGCCTTGCGGTACCCCACTAGTCACTGCCTGCCATTCTGAAAAGGACCCGTTTACTCCTACTCTTTGCTTCCTGTTTGCCAGCCAGTTCTCTATCCACATCAATACTGAACCCCCAATACCGTGTGCTTTAAGTTTTTATACTAATCTCTTATGTGGGACCTTGTCGAAAGCCTTCTGAAAGTCCAGATATAACACATCCACTGGTTCTCCCTTATCCACTCTACTGGTTACATCCTCGAAAAATTCTATAAGATTCGTCAGACATGATTTACCTTTCATAAATCCATGCTGACTTTGTCCAATGATTTCACCACTTTCTAAATGTGCTGCTATCCCATCTTTAATAACTGACTCTAGCATTTTCCCCACTGCCGATGTTAGACTAACTGGTCTGTAATTCCACGTTTTCTCTCCCTCCATTTTTTAAAATTGGGGTTACATTAACTACCCTCCAATCCTCAGGAACTACTCCAGAATCTAAAGAGTTTTGAAATATTATCACTAATGCATCCACTATTTCTGGGGCTACTTCCTTAAGTACTCTGGGATGCAGCCCTGGGGATTTATTGGCCTTTAATCCATTCAATTTACCTAACACCACTTCCCGGCTAACCTGGATTTCACTCAGTTCCTCCATCTCATTTGATTCGCGGACCTCTGCTATTTCCGGCAGATTATTTATGTCTTCCTTAGTGAAGACGGAACCAAAGTAGTTATTCAATTGGTCTGCAATGTCCATGTTCCCCGTGATCAATTCACCTGTTTCTGACTGCAAGGGACCTAAATTTGTTTTAACTAATCTCTTAGCCCATCAGGCAATTAAACCTGGCTCAGACAAAACTCTGAACATTAATAACCCATTATCTGTTATTTGCACTTTATCAGTTTATTTTTTCATATGTTCTGTTTTGCTGAAGCAAAGCAAGAATTTCATTGTCCTATCAGGGACACATGACAATAAACTCACTTGAACTTGAACTTGAGATGCTGCCTGTCCCGCTGAGTTACTCCAGCACTCAGTGAAACATCACCTATCCATATTCTCCACAGATGCTGCCTGAACCGCCGAGTTACTGCAGCACTTCGTGTTAGAGTCAAAGAGTGTTACAATGTGGAAACAGGCCCTTCAGCCCAACTTGCCCACACCAACCAGCATGTCCCAGCTACACAAGTCCCACCTGCCTGTGTTTGGTCCATATCCCTCCAAACTTGTCCTATCCACGTACCTGTCTAACTGCCTCTTAAATGTTGGGATAGTCTCTGCCTCAACCACCTCCTCTGGCAGCTTGTTCCTTCCACCCACCACACTGTGTGATAAAGTTACCTCAGATTCCTATTAAATCTTTTCCCCTTCACCTTGAACCCATGTCCTCAGGTCCTCGATTCCCCCACTCTGGGCAAGAGATTCTGTGCATCTAACTAAATTGTGTTCAATGCAAGATTCCAGCATCTGGAGTTTCTTGTGTCTCCCTCACCTATATCCACCTATCACTTCTGAAGAAAGGTCTCAACCTGAAACGGCACACATTCCATATAACCATATAATAATTACAGCACGGAAACAGGCCATCTCGGCCCTTCTAGTCCTTCTCTCTAGAGGTGCTGACTGTCCCGCTGAATTACTCCAGGATTTTGTGTCCACCTATCACTTCCCAGGGTTTGACCAGCACCCATCTCTCTTTTCCAGCTTCCTCCCCCCACCCTCTCCAATCAGTCTGAAGAAGGGTCCTGACCTAGAATGTTGCCTGTCCATGCTCTCCAGAGGTGCAAGTTACTCCAGGAGATTGTGTCTCCTTTTGTAAACTAGCATCTGCTGTTCCTTGTATCTAGACTAGGCGTGTATTTCACCCTACACTTGTGCTCGGTCCGCTAAGGCCTGCTGGATCTCCTGGTTACCAACCATTTTAACTCTCCTTCCCACTCCCACAGTGATCTTTCTGTCCTGGGCCTCCTCCATTGCCAGAGTGAGATGACACGCAAACTGGAGGAACAGCACCTTACAGCTCAATTACATGCAGAACGAATTCTCCAAATTAATGAGGCACCCCCCCCCCCCCCCCTAATCAAGTCCTGGAGTCTGTTCTGGCCCAATCTCTTTTTTCCAGCTCTCTTCCCCGACTCCATCAGTCCAAAGAACGGTTTGGACCCACCACATCATCTGTCCATTCCCCTCCAAAGTGCCGGTAGAACTTAGCAGGTCAGCCATCCGTAGTGGGAAACGGATGGAGAAGTGTTCCGAATATAAGCTCCCCTTGTGCCCTGTCAAGAATGCAGAGTCCATTCTTGGGGTGGGATGCAAGGTTGGAGCTGACCAGTCATCGACAGCCCCCCCTCCCCACCCCATTGTGGGCCATCTCTTCGTCATCCCCCTGTCTTCTTCTCGCTGGTGAAAGGTGTCAGGATTAATCCGGAGTCTCCGATTCCTGTCCTCCGGCCGTTCAGCCTCAACTCCGAACGGTGGGATCTCGCTCTCCGCCCTTGGACGTCCACAAGACTCCGGCTGCGGTAAACAAGGACTTTTGCTCGTCAACCAGGGATCAATCTCGTGAACCTACGCTGCACTGCCTCAATCACAAGGATGTCCTTCCTCAAATTAGGAGACCAAAACTGTTCACAATACTCCAGATGTGGTCTCACCAGAGCCCTATACAACTGCAGAAGAACCTGTTTACTCCTATACTGAAATCCTCTTGTTATGAAGGCCAACATTCCATTAGCTTTCTTCACAGCCTGCTGCCACACATCTGCTCACTCACTCAACCTGTCCCGGTCACCCTGCAACCTCCTAACATCCTCTTCACAGTTCACACTGCCACCCAGCTTTGTGTCATCCGCAAACTTGCTAGTGTTGCTCCTAATTCCCTCTAGCAAATCATTAATATATATGGTAAGCAGTTGCGGCCCCAACACCGAGCCTTGCGGCACTCCACTCGTCACTGCCTGCCATTCTGAAAAGGACCCGTTCACTCCCACTCTTTGCTTCCTGTCTGCCAACCAATTGATGAGGGTAAAGTAGTGGATGTTGTCTATATGGACTTCAGTAAGGCCTTTGACAAGGTTCCACATGGAAGGTTGGTTAAGAAGGTTCAATTGTTGGGTATTAATAGTGGAGTCGCAAGATGGATTCAACCAGTGGTGGACTGGGTCTAAAAGTATTGGTTGCCAGGAGACAAAGGGGGCCCATCCACAACTTCAATGCTATCATTTAACAGGGGCCCACTTGCCCTCACTTGCTATCACTTCATCAAGGGCCCACTTGCCATCAGGCAAGCTGACACCCTTGCCAGACCCCCACTGGATTCAACAGTGGCTGAATGGGAGATGCCAGAGAGTAATGGTGGATGGTTGTTTGTCAGGTTGGAGGCCGGTGACTAGTGGGGTGCCTCGGGGATCTGTGTTGGGTCCACAGTTGTTTGTCATGTACATCAATGATCTGGAAGATGGTGTGGTAAATTGGATTAGTGAGTATGCAGATGATACTAAGATAGGTGGTGTGGATAATGAAGGAGATTTTCAAAGTCTACAGAGAGATTTAGGCCATTTAGAAGAGTGGACTGAAAGATGGCAGATGGAGTTTAATGCTGATAAGTGTGAGGTGCTACATCTTGGCAGGAAAAATCAAAATAGGACGTACATGGTAAATGGTAGCGAATTGAGGAATGCAGTTGAACAGAGGGATCTAGGAATAACTGCATAGTTCCCTGAAGGTGGAATCTCATGTAGATAGGGTGGTAAAGAAAGCTTTTGGTGTGCTGGCCTTTATAAATCAGAGCATTGAGTAGAGAAGTTGGGATGTAATGTTAAAATTGTACAAGGCATTGGTGAGGCCAATTCTGGAGTATGGTGTACAATTTTGGTCGCCAAATTATAGGAAAGATGTCAACAAAATAGAGAGAGTACAGAAGAGATTTACTAGAATGTTGCCTGGGTTTCAGCAACTAAGTGACAAAGAAAGGTTGAACAAGTTAGGTCTTTATTCTTTGGAGCGCAGAAGGTTAAGGGGGGACTTGAAAGAGGTCTTTAAATGATGAGAGGGATAGACAGGGTTGACGTGGATAAGCTTTTTCCATTGACAGAAGGGACGATTCAAACAAGAGGACATGATTTGAGAATTAAGGGACTGAAGTTTAGGGGTAACATGAGGGGGAACTTCTTTACTCAGAGAGTGGTGGCTGTGTGGAATGAGCTTCCAGTGAAGGTGGTGGAGGCAGGTTCGTTTTTATCATTTAAAAATAAATTGGATAGTTATATGGACGGGAAAGGAATGGAGGGTTATGGTCTGAACGCAGGTATATGGGACTAGGGGAGAATACCTCTTCGGCACGGACTAGAAGGGTCGAGATGGCCTGTTTCCGTGTTGTAATTGTTATCTTTCTTCTTAATGATGTTCCAAACAGTTAGTTTTGGTAAACAAAATATTTGGCTGATGTCTCTAGCAGTTTTATTCTTGTTTCTCAGTCTCATAATGGCTTCTTTGACTTTCATTGGCACAACTTTGGTCCTCATGTTGATAAACAGCAATAAAAGTTTCCAAATGTAATGGAAAGACTGGACTTTAACCACATGTGATTTTTTTCTATTACAAATTTCGAATAGTTAAGTACAGAGGCAAATAAATAAATGATGGGTCTTTGTTCCAAACATTATGGAGGGCTCTGTATGTCACGCTGCAAAAAATCTTGCTACAGGAAAGCCCGATTCAGTTGCATGCTGTTTTGTTGAGGTGGTGGAGGCAGGTTCGATTTTATCGTTTAAAAATAAATTGGATAGGTATATGGACGGGAAAGGAATGGAGGGTTATGGTCTGAGTGCAGGTAGATGGGACTAGGTGAGAATAAGTGTTCGGCACGGACTAGAAGGGCCGAGATGGCCTGTTTCCGTGCTGTAATTGTTATATGGTTATATGTGGTTTACAGCCCAAAAAATTGCTACAAAGTTTTTCTCTACGGTTTTTAGTAGAATCAGGTGTGCTTAATAATATACCAAATGTCTACCACAGTCAGACCACTGGAAAAGCCTAATTCTCAAGATGATGTCCAAGATGATGTCCAAGATGTCCAAGATGTCATTAAACACAAATCTATAGACAAATAATTTTGGTGCCTAACTCATTGTTTTGGGCGTCTAGGAATTCAATTGGCATATTTAAATTATAGTAAAGTAAATACATAATTGTGAAATCCATGATTGCAGACCAATATGGCCACCAAGCTATGAAAATGCCCATTATTCCTTCATCATTCATCATAGACAAGTAATTTTGGTGTCTAACCCCATGTTTGGGGACCTAGGAATCCAATTAGCAGATTTAAAATATAGTGAAGTGATTACATTACAAAGTGATTACAAATCCCATAATACTTATTTCTGAAATATAACTTTGATCGGCACCAGATTTACAAATAGTCATTGTCACACTCTTCCTCCTGTAAAGGCTGGATTCTCACAATTCTCGTCTTGACATGGTCCGCAAGCGGGCGTGCATGGTAGTCCGTATCTTCTGCAACAACACCGCCTTGTTCGGCAGGCAGTTGTGCAATTACTGTGATCATCTGCAGGAGGCTTTCTGGGGCAGCACTTTTGTTGGTCATAACTGGCACAAACCGATTGTCCTCCAGTTTCCATCCCCAATCCACCGCATTCATGTCACTCTCGTTGCAAATCCACACCATCATCTGCTAATACACTCTAAGGCAATGATATTTAGTTGAGCCAGCATACCATCCGCTTTCTTCACTGCCTGCTGTACCTGCATGCTTACTTCCAGTGACTGATGTACAAGGACACCCAGGTCTCGTTGTACTTCCTATTTTCTTAACCTGACACCCTTCAGATTATAGAGTGCTGGAGTAACACCTTATACTTCCTTCTTCTGTGTCTCCCTTTCCTGTGACTCTCAGTCTGAAGGTTCCTTCTCTCCAGAGATGCTGCCTGTCCCGCTGAAATACTCCAGCATTTTGTGTCTGTCTGTGGAGAACATGGATAGGGGACGTTTTTTGGGTCACGACCCTTCTTCAGACCTGAAGCGTCGCCTATCCATGTTGACCAGAGATGCTGCCTGACCCGCTGAGTTGCTCCAGCACTCTGTGAAACGTCACCTATCCACGTTCTCCACAGATCCTGCGTACAGCACATTGTGTCTTTTTGTGTATGAACCAGCATCTGCAGTTCCTTGTGTCTGCCAAAGATTGTCACAAAGTGCTGGGGGAAAAATATGGGCAACGTTTCGGGTCAGGACACTTGGCTACTTGTCAAACTTTGTTCGAGTTGATAAATGTTATTCTCTGATTTTATTTAGCTATCCAACAACCTACCTCCCTTTTATTGATAACGGTATGAATATTAATTTTTCTAACTTCAAGTAACCCTTACATCCCCTGACTCTCCATCCCACCCCCACCCAAGTCATACCAGCTTCAAAGTCATCTTGTTGAGTCTCATTGTCTGTAACATGATTTCACCTAGCCCACAGCTAACAAAGGCCTGTTTCCTTTAACCTCGTCATTTTTTTGCACATCATTAGCATCTACTTTGCTCTGTCATTTTCACACCTCACCCTTCCATGTCTCTAGTCTCCCTCTTCTCTGATTCAGTCTGAAGAAGGGTCTCAACCCAAAACGTCACCCATTCCTTTTCTCCAGAGATGCTGTTTGGCTTGCTGACATATCCCAGCATTTTGTGTCCATCCCCTTGGTGCCCTCTCTTACCTGTGCCCCACCTGAAGGGGACCAGTTTCCCCCTTTTCCCCTTTCACCAATATCCCTTTCTCTGGCTTCTCATTCTGCTCATCTTCTCTCACATCCTTTCCTGTTCTTCCCATCTCTGGCCTTTGTCCACCCATCTGCTAATCACCCCGCTCCCCCTCACCTGTATCCATCTATTGCTTAAAGATGGACACAAAATGTTGTAGTAACTCAGTAGGACAGGCAGCATCTCTGGAGAGAAGGAATGGGTGACGTTTCAGGTCGAACCCCTTCTTCAGAATGGTTAGGGATAAGGGAAACGAGAGATATAGACGGTGAAGTGGAGAGATAAAGAACAATGAATGAAAGATATGCAAACAAATGACCATGATAATGGAAACAAGCCGTAGTTAGCTGTTTGTTGGGTGAAAATGAGAAGCTGGTACAACTTTTGTGGAGGAATGTTGGTGCTATCTGAAGTGACAAAAATCTATATTCATATCACTGGGCTGTAAGTTGCCCAAGCGAAATATGAGATGCTGTTCCTCCAATTGGCGTTTAGCATCACTCTGACAACGGAGGAGACGGAGGACAGAAAGGTCAGTGTGGGAATGGGAAGGAGAATTAATGTGTCCAGCAACCGGTAGATCAGGTTGGTTCACGTGGGCTGAGCGAAAGTGTTCCGCGAAACGATCGCCCAATCTGCTTTTGGTCTCGCCCGCCGATGTATAAGAGTCCACATCTTGAACAACGGATACAGTAGATGAGGTTGGAGGAGGTGCAAGTGAGGCTTTGTCCCACCCTCACCTCCCTTCCAGCTTCCTTCCCCAACTACAATCAGACTGAAGAAGGGTCCCGACCCAATACCTCACCTGTCCATGTACATTATACCCAATATTATGTATCTGTACACTGTGGACGGCCCGACACACCTTTCTGTCTCACATTGTGTAACAAGCTAAAAGTTTCTATCAGCAGAGATAAGCAATGTTCATCATTGAAGGCTGAAATGGCTTCAAATAGTGAGGATTGGTGCAGAATAGCCTGAAACTAAATGTAACATTGTTTGCGAACAAAAAAGTATTAGGTGCACAGTGTGTATAATAATTGCCCATTTTCTTCTGCAACATTGGTGACTGCTGTGTTAGAAAAAGGTGACAGTGTTCACCAGGATTTGACCACAATTGAATCAATGGATCTATTTTGTACAGCTAATCCATTATTTGTCAGTCATACCTTGTAGTACAAATCGTCAGTCTCTTCACAAAGGCAAGAGTGGGCATGTTGCTATAGAAACTCCTCAGAGGAAAAACCCTTGGAGGAAAGGAAACACTTCAAATCCCTTGAACAAATAAAATATAACAGCGGCCAAACGATATTGCCAAGTGCAGGAAATATCTTTGAAGTAGTGGGGAGGTGTCAGACTGCCCCAGGGCTACAGATATGCATGGAGGAGAGAATAATTTCTTATCATTTCTGGAGATGGTTGGCATTTTCTTTCATTATTGATAGCACAACATAAATTCTGAACAATTGCAAAGAACACAGTGAGGTCATGGAAAACTTGCTTTATTTGTTACATAAGACACAAATGCATCAAGACTTTCTTTAAAATAAAACACTTTAAAAGCCTTTAAGTTTTGGGGCCAGTGGCAGCCGGCTGGTACTGTGAGCAGCTTGGCTCACTTTTACATTTTCACTTGGGTACAGTATGAATGAGAAGATGCTGGTACTGTTGCTTGTCTGCTCGTCGACAGGGCCAAGGAGGACTTATATTAAGAACACTTCTCCATCTCCACCACGGGTGGCTGACCTGCTGAGTTCTACCGGCACTTTGGAGGGAAATGGACAGACGACATTTTGAGTCAGGACCCTTCTTCAGACTGACTGGAGAGGGTGGGGGGAGGAAGCTGGAAAAGAGAGATGGGGGCTGGACAAAGCCCGGCATGTGATAGGTTGACAATAAAGGCTGGAGTAACTCAGCGGGAAAGGCAGCATCTCTGGAGAGAAGGAATGGGTGACGTTTCAGGTTTAGTCCGTTCTTCAGAAGTGATAGGTGGATATAGGTGAGGGAGTCACAAGAAACTGCAGATGCTGGAATCTTGCATGGAACGCAATTTAGTTAGATGCACAGAATCTCTTGCCCAGAGTGGAGGAATCAAGGACCAGTGAACATGGGTTCAAGGTGAACGCGAAAAGATGTAATAGGAATCTGAGGGGTATGTTTTTCACACAGAAGGTGGTGGGTGTATGGAACAAGCTGCCGGAGGAGGTAGTTGAGGCTGGGACTATCCCAACGTATAATAAACAGTTAGACAGGTACATGGCTAGGACAAGTTTGGAGGGATATGGACCAAATGCAGGCAGGTGGGACTAGTGTAGCTGGGACATGTTGGTAGGTGTGGGCCAGTTGGGCCAAAGGGCCTGTTTCCACACTGCATCACTCTCTGACTCTTACACAAAGTGCTGCAGTATCTCAGTGGGTCAGGCAGCATCTGTGTAGAACATGGATAGGTGACGTTTCACAGAGTGCTGGAGTATCTCAGCAGGTCAGGCAGCATCTGTGGAGATCATGGATAGGTGACATTTCGGGGTCGGGCCCCTTCTTCAGACTGACACGTTAACAGATAAAGGGGTGATCGGCAGATGAGTGGAGTTAGTGACAGAGGAGAGAGAAAATAAGGAGATAAAAGGGTGTGAGATAACGAGAGAGGAATGTATATGTGCAGCTTTAAGGGACATTGGTCAGGTAGCATTTGGAGTATTACATACAGTTATGGTCACTCCATTACAGGGCTGATGTGGAGGCTTTGGGGAAGGTGCAGAGATGGTTTACCAGAATGGTTTAAAAACAAGGAACTGCAGACGGTGGTTTACAAAAAAGGACACAAAATGCTGGAGTAACTTAGCGGGACAGGCAGCATCTCTGGAGAGAAGGAGTGGGTGACGTATTGGGTCTAGACTGAAGAAGGGTCTGGACCCCAAATGTTACGCATTCCTTCCAGCATTTTGTGTCGACCTAAACAGTGCCTATCTACGTGGCAGTGTGCCAGCACGCTGGAGGAGCGGGCAAAGGCCTTGCCACAGAGCGGGCAGGTGAAGTGGCACTGGCAGGTGTTTACTCGCCGGTGGTCAAGGCAGGTGAAGCCCTCACCACAGGACGGGCAGGGGAAGGAACGCTCACCGCTGTGGGTACGCCAGTGCTGCCACAGGCTGGACATGGGGGTGAAACCCTTGCCACACTCAGTGCACACTAAGGGTCTCTCTCCGGTGTGTAACCGCTGTTGCTCCCGCAGCCCCAGTGCACTCTTGTAGCACTTGCCGCACTGGGCATAGCCGCTCGCTGGCATGGGCTCACCGGTGCTGCCGCAATTCTCGCGAGCTGTCAAACGCTTCACCACAGTATGGGCAGTTGTAGGGCTGGCCACTGATGTGCACATGCTGGTGAGACAGGGCATGGGAGGCCTTGGCAAAGCGCTACCCACACACCGGGCTGGGGATGGGACGGTTGCTGGCGTGTACCCGCTGGTGGGACAGCAGGGTGTAGGTGCGGGTGAAGCCCTTGCCGCACTGGGTGCAGGTGAAGGGGCGCTCGCCAGTGTGGGTGCGTTGGTGCTCCAGCAGCCTGGAGGAGCGGGTGAAGCCCTTGCCGCACTGGACGCAGGTGAAGGGGTGCTTGCCGGTGTGGGTGTGCTGGTGCTCCAGCAACCTGTTGGAGTGGGTGAAGCCCTTGCCGCACTGGGCGCAGGTGTAGGAGGGCTCGCCAGTGTGGGTGCGCTGGTGAGCCAGCAGGTTGTTAGAGCGTGTGAATCCCTTGCCGCAGTCGCTGCAGGTGTAGGTCCGCTCCCCGGTGTGCAGGCGCCTGTGCACCTTCAACTGCGTGGACGACTTGAAGCCTTTGCCACAGTCGGAGCAGGTGAAGGGCCGCTCACTGCTGTGCACCCGCTGGTGCTCCTGCAGACCCGATGACTGGGCAAAGCTCTTTCCGCAGGTGGAGCAGCCATAGGGCTTCTTGCCCGTGTGTACTCGCCGGTGGATCTTCAGGTGATTCGCCATCTTGAAGCTCTTGCCGCACTCTGAGCAGTCAAAGGGACGTTCCCCCGTGTGCACCCGCAGGTGGATCTCCAGCTCGCTCGGGTACTGCCAGGCCTTGCCACACACGTCGCACACATAACGCTTCTCCTTGTTGTGTCCCGTCATGTGGTCCTCAACCGAAGCTCAGCCCCTCGAAGCTCAGCCCGCACACCGAGCAGGTGGGGGGGGGGGGCACCCTCTCCGCCCTCAATGGCTCAATTCCCATCTCCCCATCCACAGCAACGGCTCCTAAACCCTACAGGAGGGGAACACAGGTCAACCAGCTGGCAAACAGGACACGCGTGAGTGGGGGGGGGGGGGGGGGGGGGGGGAGTTGGGAACATCCGGGATCCGCGTCGAGCCGTTGTGACGTCAGTCGCACACACGCACGACCGTCGGCCATACGTCACCGCCAGAACGAGGACCATAGGCGCTGCACAGCGGCCTTCAACCGACAGAGGCACTGCCACGTGGCCTCTCACCGCCAGGGGGTGCTACAGTCGGAGGACCAGAGGCGCTGCACCGCGGCCTCCCGCTGCCATGAGGGCGCAGAACTGGGAGGTCAAGATGCGCTGCACAGAGCCATTCAATAGGGAGGTTGCATGACCTGTGACCCGTACTGTTGCCACGCAACGCCAACTGGAGTACATGCGATGAACTGCAGGTAAGCACTTACCATTGTTTCCAGCGTAGCGGGCCCGTTAAAAACCGGGGTAATGGTAAATTTTTCAGCTGTAAATAATTGGAAATTGAAGTAAGCGTGAGGGACATTTATCCTGACAGTAGAGAGAAGCGACAGCTGAAGGGACAACAACAGCTAAAGTGGTTGGCGAACATTGGCCGTGCAGATATCTAGATTGAAAATATTGGCAATTATCGCATTTGCCGATTGCATTTCATCAACAGTAAGGCATTATTTGTGTTTTTTCTTGATTCCTTTGGTATCTAAAAAGTTTCAGAAGTGATAAATCTGGCTGTAAATTTTTTAAATCGCCGATGGTTCTCAAGTGGGTTTTTACATAAAAAAGAAAATGGTTTTGAAGCAAAATATATCCTTAAAAAAATCGCAAACCATACGTGGGTTTTGAATTACATTTTACTCAGACGCAAGCCAAGGAATGGCATAATTGTTAGCTGTTAATTGGACATAATCAACTCAGCAAATTGACAATATCTTTGAAAGGGAGTGGGTGTTTAAGCTGTCAGGACATTTTATTATTTGACAAAATATACATCTCAATACCATAATGATAGAAAACTTACTTTTCCGCACACCACTCGTAAGTCTGGAGATTTTTTTTTAATGATAAATTTAGCTTTAAAAGCGTTTTCTTTTTGCATGTAAAAACCACTTCAGAACCACGGGCGATGAAATTTTTTTACAGCCAGATTTATCACTTCTGAAACTTTTTAGATACCAAAGGAACACAAATAATGCTTTACTGTTGATGAAATGCAGAGAGCAAACGCAATAATTCAGAATATTTTCAATCTAGATATGTGCACGGCCAATGTTCGCCAAGCACTTTAGCTGATGTTGTCCCTTCAGCTCTCGCTTCTCTTTACCTTCATTTCTCCTCACTTTTGGAATTCTGAAGTTGTCTCTCACATTTACCCCGAATTCCACAATTATTTACAGCGCAAAAATTGACCATTTCGGCGGGTTTTAACGGGTAAGAAAGTTAGCGTTCCGTGTTTAACAGTGTATGCCGGAGGCTGCCTTGTCCTCCACATGCTGGAAGTGCCTTGTACTCCACATGTTGGGCTGCGTGCGTCACGCCCTTTGACGCGATGACCTTACGTGCAACCCACCTATAGACGCTGCACCGCGGCCTCCCGCCGCCAGGGGGCGGTACGGTCGGAGGACCAGACCCCCTTCCCTTCTCACTCACTCACATCCCCCCCCGCCCGCAAGCCATGGACGAGGAGGAGGAGGGGGCGGGAATGGACGCGGGGCCGAGCGGCGGAGGCGGCTGTTCCCACCTGAGCTCCCGGCGCTGAGCAGAGACCTCGTCCCGTCGCCTCACGTGACCGCCCCGCAGGCACCGCCCCCGTCTGACGTCACAACGGGTCAGGTACCGCCCCCTCCTGCGGCCGACCAATCAGAGCCGCAGTCATCCGCCTCGTCTAGGTCGGGCCGTAGCCCCGCCCCTCGGACAGACCAAGTTGCTGCCAAAGATCTTAGAGCAGTACTAAAGTGCTCTGCTCTAAGATCTTTGGTTGCTGCTGGTTTGTCCATTCTGCCTCCTGGCTGGAGATGCTGGAGAATATTGTTAGGGGGGAGAGAGATCACCGTAGGGGGAAGAAGCCTGAGGTTGGGGGGGGAGAGAGAGTGGGGGAGAGAGAGGGGAGGGGAGGAGAGAGAGAGGGAGGAAGAGAGAGGGCAGAGAGACGGGGAGAGATGAAGAAGGGATGAAGAGAGAGATGGGGTGAAGAGAGAGAGGGAGAAGAGGTCCCTCTCTCCCTGTCTCCCCCCCTCTCTCCCCCTCCTCTCTCTCCCCTCCCCCCTCTCGCTCCCCCCCCCCCCTCCCCCCTCTCTTTTATAGAAACATTAAATTATTAAGGGATTGGACAGGCTAGATGCAGGAAACTTGTTTCCCATGTTGGGGGCCTCCAGAACCAGGGGTCACAGTTTAAGAATATGAGGCAGGCCATTTCGGACAGATGAGGAGAACCTACTGCCTCTCTCACACACGCACTCTCTCTCACACACGTACCCTTTCTCACTCACTCCTATACGCACCCATCCCTCATCTGTTCCCGATGTTGGGGGAGTCCAGAACCAGGGTTCACACACAGTTTAAGAATAAGGGGTCGGCCATTTAGGACTGAGATCAGGAGAGACCTTTCTACGCAGAAAGTTGTGAATCTGGAATTCTCTGCCACAGAAGGCAGTGGAGGCCAATTCACTGGATATTTTATATAGCTCTGCTAACGGAATCAAGGGATATGGGGAGAAAACAGGAACGGGGTACTGATTCTGGATGATCAGCCATGATAATCCCCCGTCTCTGTAACCCCCTCCCCTCCGGCCCCTCTTCCCTTCTTGTGGTAGAATTTGTGGGCGTGTAGACGCGCTTAAAGTCACACATTTTAAACTTACAGTAATCCTTTCCAATCAAGTATCTCTGTGGAACAATGGAGCCATCAAGCGCGGAAACAGACCCTTTGGCACATCGAGTCCGCGCCGACCAGCGATCGCGTGTTCCCACACTAGTTTAGTTTAGAGATACAGTGCGGAAACGGGCCCTTTGACCCAACTAGCCCACACCGACCATCATGTTCCATCTACACTAGTCCCACCTGGCCCATATCCCTCCAAACCTGTCCTATCCATGCGCCTGTCCACGTGTCTCTTAAACGTTGTGATAGTCCCTACCTCCGGCAGTTCGTTCCATACATCTACCACCCTCTGTGTGCAAAAGTTGCCTCTCGGGTTCCGATTAAATCTTTTCCCCCTTCACCTTAAAGACATGTCGTCTGGTCCTCGATTCCTCTACTCTGGGCAAGAGTCTACCCGATCTATTCCTCTCATGATTTTATACACTTCTATAAGATCACCCCTCATCCTCCTGCGCTCCAAGGAATAGCGTCCAAGCCTGCCCCAACCTCTCCCTGTAGCTCAGGCCCATCGAGTCCTGGCAACATCCTTGTAACTCATCTCTGCGCCCTTTCCAACTCCAGTACAGTTGCTGCCTCATCACGCCAGATAATCGGGTTCGATCCTAACCTCTCTGTTTCCGTTTAGATTTATTGTCACGTTTACCGAGGTACAGTGAAAAACGTTTGTGTTGTCTGCTAATCCAGTCAGCTGAAAGACTATACATGATTACAAGCGAGCTATGATTTGTCTATTGATGGGAGAGAGAGTGATTCGGGACGGTGTGCGCCTGCGTATGTGTGCTTGTGTGTGATGGGACGGTGTGTATGTGGGTTTGTGTGCGAGTGTGTGTGAAAGTACGGTGTGTATGTGTGTGTGTGCGTGTGATGGGACGGTGTGTATGTCGCTGTGCGTGTGTGACGGGACGGTGTATGTGTGTGTGCGTGACGGGATGTATGTGCGTGTGTGACGGGACGGTGTATGCGGGTGTGTGACAGTACGGTGTGTATGAGTGTACTTGTGTGTGATGGGACGGTGTGTATGTGGGTTTGTGTGCGAGTGTGTGTGACAGTACGGTGTGTATGTGTGTGTGCGTGTGTGATGGGACGGTGTGTATGTCGCTGTGTGTGTGTTACGGGACGGTGTATGTGGGTGTGTGTGTGCGTGACGGGATGTATGTGCGTGTGTGACGGGACGGTGTATGTGGGTGGGTGTGTGTGTGTGTGTGTGACGGGATGTATGTGTGTGTGACAGGATGTATGTGTGGGTGTATGTGTGTGTGACGGGATGTATGTGTGTGTGACGGGACGGTGTGTATGTGGGGTTGTGTGCGAGTGTGTGTGAAAGTACGGTGTGTATGTGTGTGTGCGTGTGTGACGGGACGGTGTATGTGGGTGTGTGTGTGTGACGGGATGTATGTGCGTGTGTGACGGGACGGTGTATGTGGGTGTGTGTGTGTGTGACGGGATGTATGTGCGTGTGTGACGGGGCGGTATGTATGTGGGTGTGCGTGTGCGTCTCTGTGTGTGTGTGTGTGTGTGTGTGTGACACGATGGTGCAGTGGGAACTTCACTAAACTGCTGACAATGTTAAATGCTTTGCACGTTCTGCATTAAACCAGTTTCTAAGACGTTAAATCGTGTTTTCATCCAAATCACATTTTCCACCGGCGGAACTGAGAATTGTGTCTGAACTTATTATTATCGATTTAGCGTGAGAAAACCAGTCTGAAGAAGGGTCTTGGCCCAAAATACCACCCATTCCTTCTCTCCCGAGATGCTGCCTGACCCGCTGAGTTACTCCAGCACTTTGTGCCTATCTTCTGAGAAAACTTTTAGCAACCAGGACACACACACACACACAGACAGGTGTCATTTGTGATATTCTAAAACTATAACTCTTTTACATTGAATACCAATTTACAACATCATCTAGTACGATTAAGAAGATGTTTTTATTCATAGAGTCTCAGAATGATACTGCACAGAAACAGGCCCATTGGCCCAACTTGCCCACACCGGCCAATATGCCCATCTACACTAATCCCACCTGCCTGCGTTTGGCCCATATCCCTGCAAACCTGTCCTATCCATGTACCTGTCCAAGTGTACCTTAAACGATGGGATAGACCCAGGCTCCACTACCTCTTCCAGCAGCTCGTTCCATACACCCACTGTGTGGAAAGGTTACTCCTCAGGTTCCTATTAAATCTTTCATCTTCCCATCTTCCCCCCCCCCCACCCCCCCACCTTCACCTTAAATCGAAGACCAAAGGACATAGGTTTAAGGTGAGAGGGGAAAAGATCCTCGTCAATCTTCTCTGAGCCCTTTCCAGCTTGATGACATTTTTCCTATAAAATGGTGCCCAGAACTGAACACAATGCTCTAAACGTGGCCTCACCAATGTCTTGTACAACTGCAACGTGACCTCACAACTTCTATACACAATACTCCGACTGATGAAGGCCAATGTGCCAAAAGCTTTCTTGACCACGCTGTCTCACGATGGCGCAGCGGTAGAGATGCTGCTTCACAGCGCCAGAGACTAGGGTTCGATCCTGACCATGGGTGCTGCCTGTACGGAGTTTACACATTGTCCCCGTGACCTGTGTGGATTTTCTCCAGGCTCTCTGGTTTCCTCCCACATTACCAAAGACGTGTGGGTGTGTAAGTTTATGGTTTCGGTAAAGATTGTATGTTGTCCCCAGTGTGTGTAGGATAGTGTTAGTGTGCGGGCATCGCTGGTCAGCATAGACTCGGTGGGCCGAAGGGCCTGATTCCGTGCTGTATCTCTAAAGTAAACTAGTGTGTGAATGGGTGATTGCTGGTCAGAGCAGAAGCGGTGAACAGAAGGGCCTGTTTCAGCGCTGTTTCTCCCATCTGAACTGTGTCTCCAAACTTGAGGAAGGAAATTCTTGCTATTTAGGGAGTGCAACGTAGGTTCACCAGCTTAATCCCGGGATGGCGGGACTGTCATATGTTGATAGATTGGAGCGGCTGGGCTTCTATACTCTGGAATTTAGAAGGATGAGAGGATATCTTATTGAAACATATAAGATTTTTAAGGGTTTGGACACATTAGAGGCAGGAAATATGTTCCCAATATTGGGGGAGTCCAGAACCAGGTTTAAGAATAAGGTGTAAGCCATTTTTAACGGAGATGAGGAAAAACTTTTTCACATAGACAGTTGTGAGTGTGTGGAATTCTTTGCCTCAGGGAGCAATGGAGGTTGGTTCTCTGGATGCTTTCAAGAGAGAGTTAGATAGAGCTCTTAGGGATAATGGAGTTAAGGGAAATGGAGAGAAGGCAGGAACGGGGTACTGATTGTGGATGATCAGCCATGATCACATTGAATGGTGTTGCAGGCTCGAAGGGCCGAATGGCCTATTCCTGCACCTATTGTATATTGTCTAACTCTGCGGCAAGGTGGCACAGCGGTAGAGTTGTTGCCTTACAGCACATATGTTTCTACGTCACTATTGTGGGAGTGCAGGGTAGGTTCACCGGGTTGATGCACGGGATGGCGGGACTGACATACGATGAAAGAATGGGTTAACTGGGCTTAAATTCACTGGAATATAGAAGGATGAGAGGGTATTTTATAGAAACATCTAAAATCCTTAAAGGAATGGACAGGCTAGATGCAGGAAACATGTTGCTGATGTTGGGGGAGTCCAGAACCAGGGGCCAAACAGTTTAAGAATAAGGGGTAGACCATTTAGGACTGAAATGAGGAGAAACTTTTTCCACCCAGAGAGTTGTGAATCTGTGGAATTCTCTGCCACAGAAGGCAGTGGAGGCCAATTCACTGAGCGAGTTAGATTTAGCTCTTTGGGCTAACGGAATCAAGGGATATGGGGAGAAAGCAGGAACGGAGTACTGATTATGAATGATTAGCTGTGATCAATTTGAGGTCAATTTGAGAAGGAGAACGTTAAATCGGAAGTGGCAGTGATGCAGTTGAACAAAGGGGACTATGAAGGCATGAGAGGGGAGCTGGCCAAAGTAGACTGGAAAGGGATCCTAGCAGGAAAGACGGTGGAACAGCAATGGCAGACATTTCTGGGCATAATCCGGAAGATGCAGGATCATTTAATTCCAAAAAGGAAGAAAGATTCTAAGGGGAGTAGGAGGCAACCGTGGCTGACAAGAGAAGTTAGGGATAGAATAAAACTAAAAGATAAGATGTATAACACAGCAAAGAGTAGCCAGAAGCCAGAGGATTGGGAAAGTTTCATAAGACAACAGAAGGAAACAATACGGGCTTAAAAGATGAATTATGAAGGGAAGCTGGCCAGGAGTATAAAGAAGGACAGTAGAAACTTCTTTAGATATGTTAAGGGAAAAAGAGTAGCAAAGTCAAAAGTGAGTCCCTTGAAGGCAGACACGGGTGAAATTGAATAGTACTTCGAATCAATCTTCACTAAGGAAGACACAAACAATCTCCCAGATGTACTGGAGGACAGAGGATCTAAGGGGGTAGAGGAACTGAAAGAAATTTACATTAGGAGAGAAATAGTATTGGGTAGGCTAATGGGACTGAAGGATGATAAATCCCCTGGGCCTGATGGTCTGCATCCCAGGGTCCTCAGGGAGGTGGCTCTAGAAATAGTGGACGCATTGGTGATTATTTTTCAATGTTCAATAGATTCAGGATCAGTTCCTGTGGATTGGAGGATAGCTAATGTTATCCCATTTTTCAAGAAAGGATCGAGAGAGAAAACGGGGAATTACAAACCAGTTAGCCTGACTTCGGTGGTGGGAAAGACGCTGAAGTCAATTATTAAAGAGGTAATAATGGGGCATTTGGATAGCAGTAAAAGGATTAGTCCAAGTCAACATGGATTTATGAAAGGGAAATCATGCTTGACTAATCTTCTGGAATTTTTTGAGGATGCGACAAGTACAATGGATGAAGGGGTGCCAGTGGATGTAGTGTATCTAGACTTTCAGAAAGCCTTTGATAAGGTCCCGCACAGGAGACTGGTGACTAAAATTAGAGCACATGGTATTGGGGTTAGGGTGTTGACGTGGATAGAAAATTGGTTGGCAGACCAGAAGCAAAGAGTAGGAGTTAACGGGTCCTTTTCAAAATGACAGGCAGTGGCGAGTGGAGTGCCGCAAGGCTCGGTGTTGGGGCCACAACTGTTTACCATATATATTAATGATTTGGAAGAGGGAATTAGGAGCAACACTAGCAAATTTGCGGATGACACAAAGCTGGGTGGCAGTGTGAACTGTGAAGAGGATATTAGGAGGTTGCAGGGTGACCTGGACAGGTTGAGTGAGTGGGCAGATGCGTGGCAGATGCTGTATAATATAGATAAATGTGAGGTTATCCACTTTGGCGGCAAAAACAAGGGGGCAGATTATTATCTCAATGGGGTTAGGTTAGGTAAGGGGGAGGTGCAGCGAGACCTGGGCGTCCTTGTACACCGGTCACTGAAAGTTGGCCGACAGGTACAGCAGGCAGTGAAGAAAGCTAATGGAATGTTGGCCTTCATAACAAGAGGATTTCAGTATAGGAGTAAAGAGGTTCTTCTGCAGTTGTATAGGGCTCTGGTGAGACCACATCTGGAGTATGGTGTACAATTTTGGTCTCCTAATTTGAGGAAGGACATCCGTGTGATTGAGGCAGTGCAGCATAGGTTCATGAGATTGATCCCTGGGATGGCGGGACTGTCATATGAGGAAAGATTGAAAAGTCTAGGCTTGAATTCACATAAGTTTAGAAGGATGAGGGGGTGTCTTATAGAAACATATAAAATTATAAAAGGACTGGACAAGCTAGATGCAGGAAAAATGTTCCCAATGTTGGGCGAGTCCAGAACCAGGGGCCACAGTCTTAGAACAAAGGGGAGGTCATTTAAGACTGAGGTGAGAAAAAACTTTTTCATCCAGAGTAGTGAATTTATGGAATTCTCTGCCTCAGAGAGCAGAGGAGGCCAAATCACTGGATGGATTTAAGAGACAGTTAGATAGAGCTCTAGGGGCTAGTCGAGTCAAGGGATATGGGGAGAAGGCATGCACAGGTTATTGATAGGGGATGATTAGCTATTGTAAACCAATCTACAGCCATGATCACAATGAATGGCGGTGCTGGCTTGAAGGGCCGAATGACCTCCTCCTGCACCTATTGTCTATGTTTCTATGTAAAAGCTTCTCACTCCACACCACCATCTATATCTCTCCTGCGACACTCAGTATGAGGAAGGGTCTCGACCTCAAAACGTCGCCAGAGATGCTGCCCTTCCCGCTGAATTACTGCAGCATTTGGTAGTCTAGCCCCCCTTGAGGTTTTATCTCAGGTTTGCAGCCTCTGCATAGGTATGTTACAAAACTTACCTTCAGCGGCGCTGCAGTTCTGCCACTGGCCGTGTGCGCGACTTTGGCGCCTTTGAAAGGGGAGCGGGTTTAGAATGCCGTTTTCTACAGCCTGTTGAAGTCGATCTTTGTCAGGTTGTTTAGCTGCTGAAGAAAAATCGATCCGACTTCTAAAGCCGTCAACGCCAACAACGGGACGGATCTCACGTACGGGACAAAGCAAGGTAAGCCGTTTATTTTTACATATAAACGTACTTCTTAGGATGCCTTTAATCAAAATTTCACATTGCGAAAAGGTGATTTAGGCCCCATACGAATCAGCAGTGTTTTTTCTGCCGATATGGGGTTTAAATTCACCGCAAATGCAATGTTCCAATCGATCGTGTTCCACAAAATCCCACTCGCAAAATGATTAAAATGGCCATTAATTTACGAGAATTAAACACCAAATTCCTTCCATTTGGCCTATAAATTAATGACAATGAGATTAAAAAATCATGTTATATTGTGAATTCCTATGTGGATGTCATTTGGACACTTAGGCTATTTAAAAATGTTAACCTTTTCTTAAGAAATGGATAGATGTTTAGATCTTGTATACAAATTGAATTTTGTAATTAGCTACAATTAGGTAACCAACTAATTATATGCTTTAATTTCAGGTCATCCAAGTAAGATTGTTTCATATTTGTTTCAGAATGCTTCAATCTATAATAACTGAAAATTTCATTCAGTTCTCTTAATTTTTAAGAAAGTTATGGGCTTTTGACTGTCCTTGATCACAGCTTTTTTTTTAGTTAAGTCAATGGAAAAGCAATAGGGAGGTTTCACGGCAGTCGGGTCACGACCCTTGACCCGTACTGTTGCTACGTACTCCAAATGAAGTACACGCGATGAACTGCAGTTAAGCACTTACCATTGTTTCCAGCGTAGCGGGCCCGTTAAAACTGTCAATAATTATGGAAATCGGGATAAGCGTATGAGACATTTAGCATACTTCAGAATTCCAAAAGTGAGGAGAAATGACGGTAGATAGAAGCAAGAGCTGAAGGGACAACACGAGCCAGAGTGCTTGGCGAACATTAGCAGGGCTGCCAACTCTCACGCTTTGAGCGTGAGAATCACGCCATCAAGCACACTCTCACGCCCTCACGCTGATCAGAAATTTCTCACGCTCTGTGGTGAGAAATTCTGTGATCAACAGAAATTTAAAAACTCGGATAAACTGCATGGTAGTTGTGAATCTGGAATTCTCTGCCACAGAAGGCAGTGGAGGCCAATTCACTGGATATTTTATATAGCTCTGCTAACGGAATCAAGGGATATGGGGAGAAAACAGGAACGGGGTACTGATTCTGGATGAACAGCCATGATAATCCCCCGTCTCTGTAACCCCCTCCCCTCCGGCCCCTCTTCCCTTCTTGTGGTAGAATTTGTGGGCGTGTAGACGCGCTTAAAGTTACACATTTTAAACTTACAGCAATCCTTTCCAATCAAGTATCTCTGTGGAACAATGGAGCCATCAAGCGCGGAAACAGACCCTTTGGCACATCGAGTCCGCGCCGACCAGCGATCGCGTGTTCCCACACTAGTTTAGTTTAGAGATACAGTGCGGAAACGGGCCCTTTGACCCAACTAGCCCACACCGACCATCATGTTCCATCTACACTAGTCCCATCTGGCCCATATCCCTCCAAACCTGTCCTATCCATGCGCCTGTCCACGTGTCTCTTAAACGTTGTGATAGTCCCTGCCTCAACTACCTCCGGCAGTTCGTTCCATACATCTACCACCCTCTGTGTGCAAAAGTTGCCTCTCGGGTTCCGATTAAATCTTTTCCCCGTTCACCTTAAAGACATGTCGTCTGGTCCTCGATTCCTCTACTCTGGGCAAGAGTCTACCCGATCTATTCCTCTCATGATTTTACGCGCCTGCGTATGTGTGCTTGTGTGTGATGGGACGGTGTGTATGTGGGTTTGTGTGCGAGTGTGTGTGACAGTACGGTGTGTATGTGTGTGTGCGTGTGTGATGGGACGGTGTGTATGTCGCTGTGCGTGTGTGACGGGACGGTGTATGTGGGTGTGTGTGTGCGTGACGGGATGTATGTGCGTGTGTGACGGGACGGTGTATGTGGGTGTGTGACGGGATGTATGTGTGTGTGACAGGATGTATGTGTGTGTGACAGGATGTATGTGTGTGTGACGGGACGGTGTGTATGTGGGTTTGTGTGCGAGTGTGTGTGACAGTACGGTGTGTATGTGTGTGTGCGTGTGTGACGGGACGGTGTATGTGGGTGTGGGTGTGTGTGGCGGGATGTATGTGCGTGTGTGACGGGACGGTGTATGTGGGTGTGTGTGTGTGTGACGGGATGTATGTGCGTGTGTGACGGGACGGTGTATGTGGGTGTGTGTGCCAGGATGTATGTGTGTGTGACGGGACGGTATGTATGTGGGTGTGCGTGTGCGTCAGTGTGTGTGTGTGTGTGTGACACGATGGTGCAGTGGGAACTTCACTAAACTGCTGACAATGTTAAATGCTTTGCACGTTCTGCATTAAACCACTTTCTAAGACGTTAAATCGTGTTTTCATCCAAATCACATTTTCCACCGGCGGAACTGAGAATTGTGTCTGAACTTATTATTATCGATTTAGCGTGAGAAAACCAGTCTGAAGAAGGGTCTTGGCCCAAAATACCACCCATTCCTTCTCTCCCGAGATGCTGCCTGACCCGCTGAGTTACTCCAGCACTTTGTGCCTATCTTCTGAGAAAACTTTTAGCAACCAGGACACACACACACACACACAGACAGGTGTCATTTGTGATATTCTAAAACTATAACTCTTTTACATTGAATACCAATTTACAACATCATCTAGTACGATTAAGAAGATGTTTTTATTCATAGAGTCTCAGAATGATACTGCACAGAAACAGGCCCATTGGTCCAACTTGCCCACACCGGCCAATATGCCCATCTACACTAATCCCACCTGCCTGCGTTTGGCCCATATCCCTGCAAACCTGTCCCATCCATGTACCTGTCCAAGTGTACCTTAAACGATGGGATAGACCCAGGCTCCACTACCTCTTCCGGCAGCTCGTTCCATACACCCACTGTGTGGAAAGGTTACTCCTCAGGTTCCTATTAAATCTTTCATCTTCACATCTTCCCCCCCCCCCCCCCACCCCCACCTTCACCTTAAATCGAAGACCAAAGGACATAGGTTTAAGGTGAGAGGGGAAAAGATCCTCGTCAATCTTTTCTGAGCCCTTTCCAGCTTGATGAAATTTTTCCTATAAAATGGTGCCCAGAACTGAACACAATGCTCTAAACGTGGCCTCACCAATGTCTTGTACAACTGCAACGTGACCTCATAACTTCTATACTCAATACTCTGACTGATGAAGGTCAATGTGCCAAAAGCTTTCTTGACCACGCTGTCTCACGATGGCGCAGCGGTAGAGTTGCTGCTTCACAGCGCCAGAGACCCGGGTTCGATCCTGACCATGGGTGCTGCCTGTACGGAGTTTACACGTTATCCCCGTGACCTGTGTGGATTTTCTCCAGGCTCTCTGGTTTCCTCCCACGTTTCCAAAGACGTGTGGGTTTGTAAGTTTATGGCTTCGGTAAAGATTGTATGTTGTCCCCAGTGTGTGTAGGATAGTGTTAGTGTGCGGGCATCGCTGGTCAGCATAGACTCGGTGGGCCGAAGGGCCTGATTCCGCGCTGTATCTCTAAAGTAAACTAGTGTGTGAATGGGTGATTGCTGGTCAGCGCAGAAGCGGTGAACAGAAGGGCCTGTTTCAGCGCTGTTTCTCCCATCTGAACTGTGTCTCCAAACTTGAGGAAGGAAATTCTTGCTATTGAGGGAATGCAGCGTAGGTTCACCAGCTTAATCCCGGGATGGCGGGACTGTCATATGTTGATAGATTGGAGCGGCTGGGCTTCTATACTCTGGAATTTAGAAGGATGAGAGGATATCTTATTGAAACATATAAGATTTTTAAGGGTTTGGACACATTAGAGGCAGGAAATATGTTCCCAATATTGGGGGAGTCCAGAACCAGGTTTAAGAATAAGGTGTAAGCCATTTTTAACGGAGATGAGGAAAAACTTTTTCACATAGACAGTTGTGAGTGTGTGGAATTCTTTGCCTCAGGGAGCAATGGAGGTTGGTTCTCTGGATGCTTTCAAGAGAGAGTTAGATAGAGCTCTTAGGGATAATGGAGTTAAGGGAAATGGAGAGAAGGCAGGAACGGGGTACTGATTGTGGATGATCAGCCATGATCACATTGAATGGTGTTGCAGGCTCGAAGGGCCGAATGGCCTACCCCTGCACCTATTGTATATTGTCTAACTCTGCGGCAAGGTGGCACAGCGGTAGAGTTGTTGCCTTACAGCACATATGTTTCTACGTCACTATTGTGGGAGTGCAGGGTAGGTTCACCGGGTTGATGCACGGGATGGCGGGACTGACATACGATGAAAGAATGGGTCAACTGGGCTTGAATTCACTGGAATATAGAAGGATGAGAGGGTATCTTATAGAAACATCTAAGATCCTTAAAGGAATGGACAGGCTAGATGCAGGAAATATGTTGCTGATGTTGGGGGAGTCCAGAACCAGGGGCCAAACAGTTTAAGAATAAGGGGTAGACCATTTAGGACTGAAATGAGGAGAAACTTTTTCCACCCAGAGAGTTGTGAATCTGTGGAATTCTCTGCCACAGAAGGCAGTGGAGGCCAATTCACTGAGCGAGTTAGATTTAGCTATTTGGGCTAACGGAATCAAGGGATATGGGGAGAAAGCAGGTACGGAGTACTGATTATGAATGATTAGCTGTGATCAATTTGAGGTCAATTTGAGAAGGAGAACGTTAAATCGGAAGTGGCAGTGATGCAGTTGAACAAAGGGGACTATGAAGGCATGAGAGGGGAGCTACCAAAGTAGACTGGAAAGGGATCCTAGCAGGAAAGACGGTGGAACAGCAATGGCAGAAATTTCTGGGCATAATCCGGACGACGCAGGATCATTTAATTCCAAAAAGGAAGAAAGATTCTAAGGGGAGTAGGAGGCAACCGTGGCTGACAAGAGAAGTTAGGGATTGAATAAAACTAAAAGAAAAGATGTATAACACAGCAAAGAGTAGCCAGAAGCCAGAGGATTGGGAAAGTTTCATAAGACAACAGAAGGAAACAATACGGGCTTAAAAGATGAATTATGAAGGGAAGCTGGCCAGGAGTATAAAGAAGGACAGTAGAAACTTCTTTAGATATGTTAAGGGAAAAAGAGTAGCAAAGTCAAAAGTGAGTCCCTTGAAGGCAGACACGGGTGAAATTGAATAGGTACTTCGGATCAATCTTCACTAAGGAAGACACAAACAATCTCCCAGATGTACCGGAGGACAGAGGATCTAAGGGGGTAGAGGAACTGAAAGAAATTTACATTAGGAGAGAAATAGTATTGGGTAGGCTAATGGGACTGAAGGATTATAAATCCCCTGGGCCTGATGGTCTGCATCCCAGGGTCCTCATGGAGGTGGCTCTAGAAATAGTGGACGCATTGGTGATTATTTTTCAATGTTCAATAGATTCAGGATCAGTTCCTGTGGATTGGAGGATAGCTAATGTTATCCCATTTTTCAAGAAAGGATCGAGAGAGAAAACGGGGAATTACAAACCAGTTAGCCTGACTTCGGTGGTGGGAAAGACGCTGAAGTCAATTATTAAAGAGGTAATAATGGGGCATTTGGATAGCAGTAAAAGGATTAGTCCAAGTCAACATGGATTTATGAAAGGGAAATCATGCTTGACTAATCTTCTGGAATTTTTTGAGGATGCGACAAGTAAAATGGATGAAGGGGTGCCAGTGGATGTAGTGTATCTAGACTTTCAGAAAGCCTTTGATAAGGTCCCGCACAGGAGACTGGTGACTAAAATTAGAGCACATGGTATTGGGGTTAGGGTGTTGACGTGGATAGAAAATTGGTTGGCAGACCAGAAGCAAAGTGTAGGAGTTAACGGGTCCTTTTCAAAATGACAGACAGTGGCGAGTGGAGTGCCGCAAGGCTCGGTGTTGGGGCCACAACTGTTTACCATATATATTAATGATTTGGAAGAGGGAATTAGGCGCAACACTAGCAAATTTGCGGATGACACAAAGCTGGGTGGCAGTGTGAGCTGTGAAGAGGATGCTAGGAGACTGCAAGGTGACTTGGATAGGCTGGGTGAGTGGGCAAATGTTTGGCAGATGCAGTATAATGTGGATAAATGTGAGGTTATCCATTTTGGTGGCAAAAACAGGAAAGCAGACTATTATCTAATTGGTGGCCGACTAGGAAAAGGGGAGATGCAGCGAGACCTGGGTGTCATGGTACACCAGTCATTGAAAGTGGGCATGCAGGTGCAGCAGGCAGTGAAGAAAGCGAATGGTATGTTAGCTTTCATAGCAAAAGGATTTGAGTATAGGAGCAGGGAGGTTCTACTGCAGTTGTACAGGGTCTTGGTGAGACCACACCTGGAGTATTGCGTACAGTTTTGGTCTCCAAATCTGAGGAAGGACATTATTGCCATAGAGGGAGTGCAGAGAAGGTTCACCAGACTGATTCCTGTGATGTCAGGACTGATTTATGAAGAAAGACTGGATAGACTTGGTTTGTACTCTCTAGAATTTAGGAGATTGAGAGGGGATCTTATAGAAACTTACAAAATTCTTAAGGGGTTGGACAGGCTAGATGCAGGAAGATTGCTCCCGATGTTGGGGAAGTCCAGGACAAGGGGTCACAGCTTAAGGATAAGGGGGAAATCCTTTAAAACCGAGATGAGAAGAACTTTTTTCACACAGAGAGTTGTGAATCTCTGGAACTCTCTGCCACAGAGGGTAGTCGAGGCCAGTTCATTGGCTATATTTAAGAGGGAGTTAGATGTGGCCCTTGTGGCTAAGGGGATCAGAGGGTATGGAGAGAAGGCAGGTCCGGGATACTGAGTTGGATGATCAGCCATGATCATATTGAATGGCGGTGCAGGCTCGAAGGGCCGAATGGCCTACTCCTGCACCTAATTTCTATGTTTCTATGTTTCTATGTTTCTAGGTATGTTACAAAACTTACCTTCAGCGGCGCTGCAGTTCTGCCACTGGCCGTGTGCGCGACTTTGGCGCCTTTGAGAGGGGAGCGGGTTTAGAATGCCATTTTCTACAGCCTGTTGAAGTCGATCTTTGTCAGGCTGTTTAGCTGCTGAAGAAAAATCGATCCGACTTCTAAAGCCGTCAACGCCAACAACGGGACGGATCTCACGTACGGGACAAAGCAAGGTAAGCCGTTTATTTTTACATATAAACGTACCTCTTAGGATGCCTTTAATCAAAATTTCACATTGCGAAAAGGTGATTTAGGCCCCATACGAATCAGCAGTGTTTTTCCTGCCGATATGGGGTTTAAATTCACCGCAAATGCAATGTTCCAATCGATCGCGTTCCACAAAATCCCACTTGCAAGATGATTAAAATGGCCATTAATTTACGAGAATTAAACACCAAATTCCTTCCATTTGGCCTATAAATTCATGACAATGAGATTAAAAAATCATGTTATATTGTGAATTCCTATGTGAATGTCATTTGGACACAGGCTATTTAAAAATGTTAACCTTTTCTTAAGAAATGGATAGATGTTTAGATCTTGTATACAAATTGAATTTTGTAATTAGCTACAATTAGGTAACCAACTAATTATATGCTTTAATTTCAGGTCATCCAAGTAAGATTGTTTCATATTTCTTTCAGAATGCTTCAATCTATAATAACTGAAAATTTCATTCAGTTCTCTTAATTTTTAAGAAAGTTATGGGCTTTTGACTGTCCTTGATCACAGCTTTTTTTTAGTTAAGTCAATGGAAAAGCAATAGGGAGGTTTCACGGCAGTCGGGTCACGACCCTTGACCCGTACTGTTGCTACGTACTCCAAATGGAGTACACGCGATGAACTGCAGGTAAGCACTTACCATTGTTTCCAGCGTAGCGGGCCCGTTAAAACCCGCTGAAACTGTCAATAATTATGGAAATCGGGATAAGGGTATGAGACATTTAGCATACTTCAGAATTCCAAAAGTGAGGAGAAATGACGGTAGATAGAAGCGAGAGCTGAAGGGACAACACCAGCCAGAGTGCTTGGCGAACATTAGCAGGGCTGCCAACTCTCACGCTTTGAGCGTGAGAATCACGCCCTCAAGCACACTCTCACGCCCTCACGCTGATCAGAAATTTCTCACGCTCTGTGGCGAGAAATTCTGTGATCAACAAATATTTAAAAACTCGGATAAACTGCATGGTCTGCGGGTGTTGGAGAGCCGGGGCTGAGGGAGGGATGGAAGCAGCGGGCGAATACAGATGCGGGGAGCCAGGGCTGGTGAGTTTGCGGGGCTGACGAGTATTTGCGCGGCGAGCGAGTCGCTCGCTGCAGCTTCGGCCATGGAGCACTCCGGACAGTGCGAGTGTCCCGGGCTGTCGGAGGCGTCGGAAGCGTCGCTGCCGCGAGAGTCTCTGTGCCGAAGGGACAGACTCTCAAAGGGAGGTGGAGAGAGAGAGGGGGGAAGGAGACAGGGAGACGGGGAGAGGGGGGGGGGGAGAGGGGGTGAGAGGAGAGAGAGGGGAGAATCAGAGGGGGGGGGTGAATGGAGAGAGAGAAGAGGGAGAAAGAGGTAGGGGCGAGAGAGGGGGGAGAGTGAGGTGGGAGAGGGGGGGAGAGAGAGAGGGGTGAGAGGGAAGAAAGAGGGAAGAGAGAGAGAGGGGGTGGAGAGGTAGGAGAGAATGGGAGAGAGAGGGGGAAGAGAGAGGGGTGGTAAAAGAGAGAGGGGGAAGAGGGAGAGAGGGGGAAAGAGAGAAACAGGGGAAAGAGAGAGAGACGGGGGGGGCAAAGAGAAAGAGGAGATAGAGACAGAGGAGAAAGAGAGAGGGGAGAGGGAGGGAGAGAGAGGAGGAAAGAGGAGAAAAGAAAGAGGGGGGAGAGAGAGAGGAGAGGAGAGATAGAGAGAGAGGGGAGAGAGAGAGAGGGGAGAGTGTGTGGAGAGGAGAGAGAGAGAGGGGGAGAGAGAGGGAGGGAGAAAGGGAGAGAGGGGGACAGAGAGGGGGAAGCGAGGGGGAGAGAGAGACAGAGGGGGAGGGAGAGAAGAGGGGAAGAGAGAGAAGAAAGAGAGGGAGGGGAAGAGAGGGGAGAGAGAGTTCGGGGAAAGAGAGGGGAGAGAGAGTTAGGGGAAAGAGAGGGGAGAGACAGTTAGGGGAAAGAGAGGGGAGAGAGAGGGAGAGAGGGGAGGGGGAAGAGAGGGGAGAGAGGGAACGAGATAGAGGGGGAGAGTGAGGTGGGACGGAGAGAGGGAGAAGAGAGAGAGAGAGGGGGAGAGAGGGGGAAGAAAGGAGAGAGAGGGGGGGAGAGAGAGGGGGAGAGAGAAGAGAGAGGGAAGGGGAGAGAGTGAGAGGGGGGATACAGGTGAGAGAGAGGGGTGAGAGGAGAGACAGAGAGGGAGAGAGGAGAGGGAGATGGGAAAGATAGATGGAGGGGAGAGATAGAGGGGGGTTGAGAGGAGAGAGAGTGCATCCTGGAGGTCAACCAGTGGCTGCTGGAAGTAGGTACCAAGCACTGGGTAGAAACGGTGGAAGATAGTGGACTTCAAATGGGGGTGGTTGGAGAAAGCATCCTGCTTGCCTGCTAGATTTTCACTTACTGTAACTGAAGGAAAAATGTTCCTGATGTTGGGGGCGTTCAGAACCATGGATCACAGTTTAAGAATAAAGGGGGGGGGGCAGTTAGGACTGAGATGGAGGACACACCTTCTTCACGCAGAGAGTTGTGAATCTGTGGAATTCTCTGCCACAGAAGGCAGTGCAGGCCAATTCACTGGATGTTTTCAAGAGAGAATTCGATTTAGTTCTGGGGCTAACAACATCAAGGGATATGGGGAAAAACAGGAAAGAGGTACTGACTTTAGATGAATAGTCATGATCATATTGAATGGCAATGCTGGCTCGAAGGGCCGATGGCCTATTCCTGCACCTATTTTCTATGTTTCTATGCTTGAGTATATGGCAATAAAACTCGTTTACTTGATTTTGAAGCATTCATGCATGGTGGAGGTATAATGTAGTTATAGTCATACAGTGTGAAAACAGGCCCTTCAGTGCAACTTGCCCACACCCGCCAACATGTCCCAGCTACGCCACCTGCTTTTGGTCCATACCTCCAAACCTGTCCTATCCATGTAGCAGTCTAACTTTTTCTTAAATGTTGAGATGGTCCCTGCCTCAACTACCTCCTCCCTCTGGCAGCTTGTTCCATACACCCATCACCCTTTGTGTGGATAAAGTTACCCCTTAAAAAGTTACCTCTTAAAAATACTTCATACAAAAAACATTGAAATCATACTTCTGCAGGGCACTATAACATGATTTTAATACATCAAATTTCAAAACGTTCCTACCCTTGGAGGGTGGACCCCCTTCTTCCACACCCTCTCCCCACTCGGTTGCTCCACTCCCTCACCAGGCACCCCCAAGGCCAGTGATCAGCGATCGCACAGCCTCCCCCCTCTCAAAAACGCTCCAATCCAATTTAAAGCATATATATTGTATTCAAGTGTAAGTTAAAAGACTCGCTGCAGTATGCACCATATTGCACAATTCCAATGGGACGGGGACACCCTCCTCCCCCCCCCCCCCCCCCAATTTCTCACTCCCAACTCTCACCTAATGTTGGCAGCCCTGGATTAGCTGTTTGCTCACTGCATTTCAACAACTAAGGCATTATTTGTGTTTTTTCTTGATTCCTTTCGCATCGGAAAAGTTTCAGAAGTGATAAATCTGGCTGTAAATTTTTTATTTCGCCCATGGTTCTCAAGTGGGTTTTTACATACAAAATGAAAACGCATCTGAAGACAAATTTACAGCCAGATTTATCACTTCTGAGACTTTTTAGATACCAAAGGAATCAAGAAAAAACACAAATAATGCCTTACTGTTGATGAAATGCAGTGAGCAAACGCGATAATTCCCAATATTTTCAATTCCGATATCTGCGCAGCCAATGTTTACCAAGCGCTTTAGCAGCTGTTGTCCCTTCAGTTCTCGCTTCTCTTTACCTTCATTTCGCTTCACGTTTGGAATTCTAAAGTTGGGTCCATGTCTCTCACTCTTACCCCGACTCCCACAATTGTTTTCAGCGCAAAAATTCAACATTTTTTAATACTGAAGATATGAAAGTGTATTAGGTGTCAAATTAAATTCTTTTTATGCTTTATCTGATGGGATAAATTGCAGACTTGATTTTTAAAATCTCAATATTTTGTAACATTGCTGCTCTGCAGCTTCGGTGATTGTTTCCACTTCCCCCCACGTGGTGCAGGAGCCGCGGGGGCGGGGCCGGCCGAGCCCTGGCAACCGTTGCTAGGGCTGGAGTTGCGGCTCCGATTGCCGGAGGGCGCTGTCTGTCCGAGGGGCGGGTCTACGGATCGACCTATAGGACGCGGTCGCCTGCGACGAGGTGTGGGCGGTACCTGGTCCTTTCTGACGTTAACCCGGGGGAGGTGTAACGCGCTCCTATTGGCCGCTGGCGCTGCCCGTCAGTACGGGGGCGGGGGCGGGACCTGCTCGCCGGTCACGTGAGTGACGAGGCCGCTCAGCGCCGGGAACCACAGGTGGGAACATTCGCCGCCGCCGCTCGGCCCCGCGTCCAAACCCTCTCCCCCTCCTCCATTACCGAGGGCGATCTTGCGGCCGGAGACCGAGGCGGGTGGGGCGGGAATGTCAGTAGGTCTGGGCAAAGATCTTAGAGCAGAGCAAGATGCGCTACTCCTGCGAAATACAATGGGCTGACGTGTAGTAGCTACGGAGGGGATCCTGGGCATTTTCCCCGCCCATTTTAGTAACCGGAGCCTACCTGACCCGACCCGACTCGCAGTGTAATCAATGTTGCGGGGCGACAGTTAGTGTGTGTGATATAGGGTTAGATCCATAATTCAGTCAGTTCATACTTCTTGTCAAGAATACAATTTGACTCTGGTAATTGTCTTTTTTAATGTTTTTTTAATCATTTCTTTTTAAATGGCTCACAAGCAGTGTTTGAGTTGATTTTGTAGTAACCGGAACCGACCCGACTCGCAGGGTGATTGACATTGCGGGGGAAGTTTTTGTGTGTGATATAGGGTTAGATTCATAATTCTGTTAATTCTTGTTAAAGAATAAAATGTTTATAAACACACATAGATGAATGTGATATAAATGTATATAATCATATAACACACACAATTATATTTCTTCTGATCCAATTATGAACTTTATTTCAGACTAGACAAGGGACATTAAATAAGAAACATTGTAAACCTCCCCGCAACTTCATACACACACTAGGCCCTATCCCACCCTCAACCTCTCCCCCCCCCCCCCCCCCCCCCCCCCCCCCCACACCCCCCCTGCCCCCACCCAACGTCTCCCCCCCCCCCTCTATGCCTCTCCCCGCTCCGGGCCCCACACTCCCTCTCCCCGCTGCCCGGGCCCCACACTCCCTCTCCCCGGGCACCACACTCCCTCTCCCCGGGCCGCGACTCCCTCTCTCGGGCCCCACACTCCTCTCCCGCTGCCCTGGGCCCCACACTCCCTCTCCCTGGACCCCACATCCCTCTCCCGGGCCGCGCACTCCCTCCCGGGCCCCACACTCCCGCTGCCCGGGCCGCACACCTCTCTCCCCGGGCCCCACACTCCCTCTCCTGCTGCCCTGGGCCCACACTCCTCTCCCGGCGGGCCCCACACTCCCTCTCCCCGGGCACCACTCCTCCCTCCCTGGCCCACACTCCCTCTCCCCGCTGCCCCGGGCCCCACACTCCCTCTCCCTGGGCCCCACACTCCCTCTCCCCGGGCCGCGCACTCCCTCTCCCCGGGCCCCACACTCCCTCTCCCCGGGCCGCGCACTCCCTCTCCCCGGGCCCCACACTCCCGCTGCCCCGGGCCGCACACTCTCTCTCCCCGGGCCCCACACTCCCTCTCCCCGCTGCCCCGGGTCGTGCACCCTCTCTCCCAGCTGCGGAAACAAAGATCCGATCTTTGGCCGGAAGGAAGATGGCGGAGCAAGATGGCGGGGACTGGTTGCTAAAATGGGTCCTATAATCACCCATGAATCCGCCCATGAGCGGACTACACGTTTGCGTGAGAGTAACCCATCTTGCTCTGCTATAAGATCTTTGGGTCTGGGCGCCCCTTGGTCCTCCGACTGTAGCCCCCCCCCCCCCCCCCCCCCCCCCCCGGCGGCGGGAGGCCGCGATGCACCTACCCACGTTCCCCGCAGCCGCTTCCCGACCCTCTGATTGACTCCAGCACTGTGACCTTCTTCCCATGATGCATGCGGCATCCCCACGTGACTCAGCGGCAATAACCGGCGGGGCGGGGCCGGCAGTCCCCCACGGGTTGGGGGTGACGTCAGGGCACCGGTCGTGCGTGTGGCAGGCGTCACTGTGCAGGTCGGGGTTACGTCACGGCGCAGGGCGTCTGGCTGGTGGGCGGCTCGATGCGGTGCCCAGTTGCTCAGCGCCCCCAGGTCGGTTCGGCCCCCCCCCCCCTTCCCCCTTCATCACCTCCCTTCTCCCCCTCACAACCTCCTCTCTCCTCCCTTATCCCCCTCCCCTCACTTCCACCGTCCTCATCCCCTTTCCCTCTTATCTCCCTCTCCATTCTCACCCTCACCCCCACCTCTCCCCCTCCTCCTCTGCCCCTTCCCCCCCCTGCTCCCCTCCCCCGCTCCCCTGTCATCCCCCTGCCCTTTCCCTCCCCCCAGCACTAGTAATATTCACGTGTTAGTAATGTCCTGTTTGCCAGCTTGTTGACCCTCTGTGTTCGCAGGGTTTAGAAGCCGTTGCTGTGGACGGAGAGTCGTGGACGTGAGTGGCCATTGAGGGCGTCCAGGGTGCCGGTGAACCCCCCCATCTGATCGTTGTGTGGGCTGAGCTACGATGGAGGACCACATGACGGGCCACAACAAGGAGAAGCGTTATGTGTGCGACGTGTGTGGCAAGGCCTGGCAGTACCCGAGTCTGCTGGAGACCCACCGGCGGGAGCACACAGGAGAACGGCCCTATAACTGCTCAAAGTGTGGCAAGAACTTCGCCCGCAATGGCCACCTGCGGCGGCACATGCGCGTGCACTCCGGCGAGATGCCCTTCACCTGCTCCAACTGCAGCAAGAGCTTCAAGACAACGCAAGAGCTGACGAATCACCGGCAAGTTCACACGGGGGAGAAGCCTTATGGCTGCTCCATCTGCGGCAAGAGCTTTTCCCGGTTGTCGGGGCTGCAAGAGCACCGGTGGTTTCACAGTGGTGAGCGGCCCTTCACCTGCTCCGACTGCGGCAAGGGCTTCACCCGCTCCAACAGCCTGCTGGAGCACCAGCGCACCCACACCGGCGAGCACCCCTTCACTTGTGCCCAGTGCGGCAAGCGCTTCTCCCGCTCCGCAAAGCTGCTGTTCCACCAGCAGGTGCATGACGGCAACCGTCCCTTCCCCAGGCCGTTCGACTGCTCCGACTGCGGCACGAACTTCATGAGGGCGTCTGACCTGAAGGCCCACCGGCAGGTGCACACGGGCGAGAAGCCCTATGACTGCTCCACCTGTGGCAAGAGCTTTGCCCGGTTGTCGGGTTTGAGGGTGCACCGACGGGTGCACACGGGCGAGAAGCCCTTTGGCTGCTCCACCTGTGGCAAGAGCTTTCCCCAGTTGTCAGGGCTGCAGGTGCACCAGCGGATGCACAGCGGTGAGCGGCCCTTCACCTGCTCCGACTGCGGGAAAGGCTTCAAGTCGTCCACGCACCTGAAGATGCACAGGCGCCTGCACACCGGGGAGCGGCCTTATACCTGCAGTGACTGCGGCAAGGGCTTCACCAGCTCCACCAAGCTGCTGTCCCACCAGCGGGTGCACGCCGGCGACCATCCCGTCCCCAGCCCGGTGTGTGGAGAGCGCTTTGCCATGGCCTCGCACACCCTGTCTCACCAGCGCGTGCACACCATTGGCCAGCCCTACGACTGCCCGTACTGCGGTGAGGCATTTGACAGCTCGCGGGGGTTGCGGCAGCATCGGCGGGCCCACGCCGGCGAGCAGCGGCTCGCACTGCGGCAAGAGTTTCAAGAAGGCACGGGAGCTGGGGGAGCACCAGCGGATCCACACCAGAGAGAGGCCCGTTGTGTGCGCTGAGTGTGGCAAGGGTTTCACCAACGTACCCACAGCACCAATGTTCCCACAGCAGTGAGCGTCCCTTCCCCTGCCCATCCTGTGGTAAGAGGTTCACCCGCCTTGACCACCTGCTGGAGAGTCCACACCGGCCAGCGCCCCTTCACCTGCCCATCCCGCTCTGTGGCAAGGCATTTCCCGCTCCTCCAGCCTGCTGGCACACTGCGACGTGGATAGGTGCTGTTCAGGTCGAAACAAAATGCTGGAAGGAATGGGTAACGTTTTGGGTCGAGATCCTCTTCAGTCTAGACCTGAAACATCATTCATTCTATCTCTCCAAAGATGCTGACTGACCCACTGAGTTACTCCAGCATTTTGTGTCCTTTTTGGTAAACCAGCATCTGCAGTTCCTTGTTTTTAAACCATTCTGGTTAACCATCTCTGCACCTTCCCCAAAGCCTCCACATCAGTGCTGTAATGACCAGAACTGTATGCAATACTGCAAATGTTTCCTGACCAATGTCCCTTAAAGCTGCACATATAGATTCCTCTCTCCTTGTCTCAGAACCTTTTATCTCCTTATTTTCTCTTGCCCTCTGTCACTTATTCCACTCATGAGCCGATCACCCCCCATCTGTTAACATCATGTCAGTCTGAAGAAGGGTTTCGGCCCGAAACGTCGCCTATTTCCTTCGCTCCATAGATGCTGCTGCACCCGCTGAGTTCCTCCAGCAATTTTGTGTACCCATGTACCTGTCTAACTGCTTCTTAAACGTTGCTATAGTCCCAGCCTCAACAACCTCCTCTGGCAGCTCATTCCATACACCCACCACCATTTGTGTGAAAATGTTACCCCTCAGATTCCTATTAAATCTTTTCCCCTTCACCTTGAACCCATGTCCTCTGGTCCTCGATTCCCCCACTCTGGGATTCTGTGCATCAAACTAAATTGTGTCCTATGCAAGATCCCAGCATCTGCAGTTTCTTGTGCCTCCCTCACCTATATCCACCTATCACTTCTGAAGAAGGGGCACAATCTGAAACATCACCCATTCCTTCTTTACAGAGATGCTGCTTGTTCCGCTGAGTAACTCCAGCATTTTGTGTCAACCTATCGCTTGCCAAGCTTTGTCCAGTCCCCATCTTTCTTTTCCAGTTTCCTCCCCCCACCCTCTTCAATCAGTCTGAAGAAGGGTCCTCACTCTAAATGTCGTCTGTCCATCTCAGGGCTCTCGCTTAACTTTTTTTCCCTGTTGCCAGCCGGGCAACCTCGGCAGCTTTTTAAGTTGCCAAATGACAGTTTAGGTGGTCATTTAAGATGGCTTGCATGACGTGTGCGATAATGTGCTGGGACGAAGTGCGTAGTTACCCGTCGGAATTATGGTCAATGAAGCATTCACATATTATTTCTGCTTCAAATAAAGTCACAAACTAAACATATTCACCAATCAAGACATGATATATACCACAATGACATGCAGCAAAATTATAATACAGTATCTCAACTCTTTTTACACATTGCAATGAATGCAATTTCTATTATCTCTTTCAACTTCCAAACAAAAATATGGTTATTCAGCGTAGGAGCCGCGGGGGCGGGGCCAGCCGTGCCATGGTGATGGGGGCTCCGATTGGTGGAGGGCGCTGTCTGTCCAAGGGGCGGGGCTGCGGTTCTAATTGTTTAGACGCAATAAGGGGGCGGTACCTGGTCCTTTGTGATGTCGGGGCTGGGGAGGCAGGCCCTGCTCCCGTTGGCTGCTGCCGCTGCCCATCTGTGGGGGCGGGACAATAGCCAATAGGTTCAGGAGTAGGCCCTTCAATCAGTACCCCGTTCCTGCCTTCTCCCCATATCCCCTGACTCCGCTATCTTTAAGAGCCCAATCTAACTCTCTCGAAAGTATCCAGAGAACTGGCCTCCACCGCCCTCTGAGGCAGAGAATTCCACAGATACAGAACTCTCTGAGTGAAAAAGTGTTTCCTCATCTCTGTTCTAAATGGCTTACCCCTGATTCTTAAACTGTGACCCCTGATTCTTAAACTGTGGCCCCTGGTTCTGGACTCTCCCAACATCGGGAACATGTTTCCAATCTCTAGCGTGTCCAAACCCTTAATAATCTTATATGTTTCAATAAGATCCCCTCTTCTTCTAAACTCCAGAGTGTACAAGCCCAGCCGCTCCATTCTCTCAGCATATGACAGTCCCGCCATCCCGGGAATTCACCTTGTAAACCTACGCTGCACTCCCTCAATAGCAAGAATGTCCTTCCTTAAAATTGCACACAATTCTCCAGGTGTGGTTTCACTAGGGCCCTACACAACTGCAGAAGGACCTCTTTGCTCTTATACTCAACTCCTCATGTTATGAAGACCAACATGTCATTCACTTTCTTCACTGCCTGCTGTACCTGCATGCTTACTTTCATTGACTGTTGAACAAGGATCCCCAGATCCCGTTGTACTTACCCTTTTCCCAATTTAACACCATTTAGATAATAATCTGCCTTCCTGTTTATGCTACCGAAGTGGATAACCTCACATTTATCCACATTAAACTGCATCTGCCATGCATCTGCCCACTCACCCTACCTGTCCAAGTCACCCTGCATTCTCATAGCATCCTCCTCACAGTTCACACTGCCACACAGCTTTGTGTCATCTGCAAATTTGCTAATGTTACTTTGAATCCCTTCATCTAAATCATTGATGTATATTGTAAAAAGCTCCGGTCCCAGCACCGAGCCTTGCGGTACCCCATTAATCACTGCCTGCCATTCTGCCAACTAGGATGATCAATTTAAATAATACTTAGTGCAGCTCATAATTGTGCCATTCAATCAGAGAAGGCTGAGAGAGAAGTTGCTGTTGTCTCCAGTTCAAATTTTGATTGGGAATTCAAGGGAACTGGAGATAAGACACAAAATGCTGTCGTAAACTCAGCGGGACAGGCAGCATCTCTGGAGAGAAGGAATGGGTGACGCTTCGGGTCGAGACCCTTCTTCAGACTCTCTCCTCAAAGGAACTGGAATTGAGAACTGTTAATCCCTACTCTTTGTTTCCTGTCTGCCAACCAAGTTTCTATCCATGTCAGCACTCTACCCCCAATACCATGTGCCCTACTTTTGCCCACTAATCTCATATATGGGACCTTATCAAATGCTTTCTGAAAGTTCAGGTACACTACATCCACTGGCAATCTCTTGTCCATTTTCCTAGTTACATCCTGAAAAAATTCCAGAAGAATAGTCAAGCATGATTTCCCATTCGTAAATCCATGCTGACTCAGACTGATCTTGTTACTGCTATCCAAATGTGTCGCTATTTCATCTTTTATAATTGACTCCAGCATCTTCCCTACCACAGATGTCAGGCTAACTGGTCTATAATTTCCTGTTTTCTCTCTCCCGCCTTTCTTAAAAAGTGGGATAACATTAACTTCCCTCCAATCCACAGGAACTGATCCTGAATCTATATAACATTGGAAAATTATCACCAATGCATCCACAATTTCTAGAGCCACTTCCTTATGTACCCTGGGATGCAGACCATCAGGCCCTGGGGATTTATCACCCATCAGTCTATTCAACACCATTTCCTGCCTAATGTGAATCTCCTTCAGTTCCTCCATCACCCTAGATCCTCTGGCCACTACTATATCAGGAAGATTGTTTGTGTCCTCCTTAATGAAGACGGATCCAAAGTACCTTGTTCCCCATAATAAATTCACCTTTTTCAGTCTACAAGGGTTCAACTTTGGTCTTAACTAATTTTTTCCTCTTCACATACCTAAAGAAGCTTTTACTACCCTACTTTATATTCTTGGCTAGCTTACCTTCGTACCTCATCTTTTCTCCCCGTGTTGACTTTTTAGTTATCTTCAGTTGCTCTGTAAACATTACCCAATCCTCTTGCTTCCCGCTCATCTTTGCTACGTTGTACTTCTCTTTCATTTTTATACTGTCCCTGACTTCCCGTGTCAGCCATGGTCGCCCCATACTCCCCTTGGAATCTCTCTTCCTTTTTGGAATGAACTGATCCTGCACCTTATGTGTTCCCAGAAGTACCTGCCATTGTTGTTCCACTGTCATCCCTGCTAGGATCTCTTTCCATTCAACTTTGGCCAGCTCCTTCCTCATGGCCCCATCATCCCCTTTATTCAACTGTAATACTGACACCTCCGATTGACCCTTCTCTCCAATTGGAGATTAAACTTGACCATGTTATGGCCACTGTCTCCTAATGGCTCATTAACCTCGAGTTCCTTTATCAAATCTGGTTCATTACATAACACTAAATCCAGAATTGCCTTCTCCCTGGTAGGGTCCAATACAAGCTGCTCTAAGAATCCATCATGGAGACACTCCACAAACTCCCTTTCTTGGGGTCCAGTACCAACCTGATTTTCCCAGTCTACCTGCATGTTGAAATCTCCCATAACAACCATAGCATTTCCTGCCATGTCAATTTTATTTCCTGATTCAACTTGCACCCTATGTCCAGGCTACTATTTGGGGGCCTGTAGATAAGTCCCATTAGGGTCTTTTTACCCTTATAATTCCTTAGTTCTATCCATACTGGCTCCACATCTGTTTCAATATCACCCCTTGCAAGGGACTGAATTTCATTCCTCACCAACAGAGCTACCGCATCCCCTCTGCCCACCTGTCTGTCTTTTCGATGGGAGGTATACCCTTGAATATTCAGTTCCCAGCCCTGGCCCTCTTGCAGCCATGTCTCTGTAATTCCCACAACATCATACCTGCCAATTTCTAAATGAGCTTCAAGCTCGTCCACTTTATTTCTTATACTTCGCGCATTCTTATACAACACTTTGACTTCGGTATTCACCTCCCCTCTCGCACCACTCGCAGTTGGCCCTGACCTTACTCTCTTATCCTTTCTCAAACTTTCCTTCCCATTAAATCGGGAGTCTTTTGTAACTTTTCCTGTACTCACTTCCCCTTCAACTCCATCTTTATACTCCCAATTTGTCAATCCCTCCCCCCCCCCCACTATTTAGTTTAAACCCGCACGTGTAGCCCTAGCAAACCTGCCTGCCAGAATGTCAGTCCCCCTCCAGTTAAGGTGTAACCTGTCCCTTTTGTACAGGTCACCCCCGAACCCAGAAGCGATCCCAGTGGTCTATAAATCTAAATCCTTGCTCCCTGTACCAGCCCCTCAGCCACACATTCAGATCCCCTATCTCCCTGTTTCTGTCCTCACTAGCACGAGGTACTGGAAGCAATCCAGAGATAACCACCCTAGAAGTCCGGCATTTCAGCCTAACTCTCTGAACTCTGTTGGAGAACGTCCTTCCTCTTCTTCCCGATGTCGTTTGTGCCCACGTGCACAACTACTGTCGGCTGTTCACCTTCTCTCTCGAGGATGTTCCGAATTCGGCTCATGACATCCTGAACCCTGGCACCTGGGAGGCAACAGACCATCCTCGCATCTTGTCTGCCGCCACAGAATCTCCTGTCCGCTCCTCGGACAATGGAGTCACCCACCACTAGGGCTCTGCCCGATGTCGGTCTCGCCGGTCGAGTCCCATCTCTAGGATTGGAGCCACCGATGTGTCTGCTGCTCGGACTGGAAACATCGTCTCCCCCGACAGCTCCCTAGAGGGCGTACCTGTTTTCATTAGGCACTCCACGATCACCACCCTTTATCTCCGTCACACACCTTGGTTCTTCCCGTATCCTTGGCGTGACAACCTCACTGTAGGCCCTGTCCTGGAAACTCGTTTTCCCGGATGGCCCTGAGGTCATCCACTGCTACTCCAGTGCCCCAACACGGTCCTTCAGGAGCTGAACCTGGACACACTTGCCACAGTTGTAGCAGCCAGAGGCTCCATCAGTGTCCCTGACCTCCCACATTCTGCAAGCATCACTCTGCCTCATCTTACCCGTCATGTGTTCACCGCGTCCCATCCTCTCGAGCTTTTTATGTAGTCTCCTCTCCTCAGCCTCCTCGCCGAAGACTCTTGAGCCAAAGACTAGCACTTTTCTTACAAGGCACTTCCCCCACAAGGCCGCTCCCCCATTGCCACTCCCCTAGAGCAGCCTTGATTATATTGGCTGATAAATTACCTAATTCGCCAAATTACAAATCAAATGCCTCTGTTTAAAAGTGTTGTTTTCCCTCTGACACCTTCTTTCCCATGGGTTTCAGCCAATAATCACTTCTCCCTGCTTCTGTTTGATTGCTGCTTCTCCGAGCTCCACGTAAGCACTGGCTGTTTGGCGCTCTTTTTTAAACCGTTTTCCCCCCTCTGACTCACCTTCTTTCCCAGGGCATCATCCCGCAGTGGGAAAGAAGGTGATCCCCCAGCACTCCCTCCTCTTCCTCCTCATCCTCCATCTTCAATCCCTGGAGAGGGAGGGGTGGTAGAGAGGGGAGGGGGGGCAGAGGGCGAGGGGGTAGAGAGAGAGGGGTGGTACAGGGAGGGGGGTAGAGAGGGGGGGGGGTGGTAGAGAGGGGAGGGGGGCAGAGGGCGAGGGGGTAGAGAGAGAGGGGTGGTAGAGAGGGAGGGGGTAGAGAGGACGAGGGAGGGAGAGCGGTAGAGAGAAAGGGGCATAGAGAGGGTGGGAGTGAGGGTAAGGGAGGGGCATCTCCCTCCACACCCTCCCCATCTCCCTCTATCACCCCATCTCCCTCCTCATTTCCCTCATCCTCCTCCCCTCACTCCCATTCGCTGCCGCGGCATCTACCCAGGTTGTAGAGCAGCGCCAGGGCCTGGAACTCGGCCTGGTTCTCGTACTCAGCCGGCTCTGGCTGTAGACTCCAGCCGTCAGCTCGGCCACTGCATGAGCTGCAGTCCAGGCCCCGACCTCATCTCCGGGCACATCCCTGACCCCGGACCCAGGCTCGTCCTTGGTTCCAACGGCGGCTTCTTTCTCGGCCCCGGTCATGGCCCCATCCCAAGCCTATGGGCTCGGCCCTCACTCCGGCTCCAGCACCAGGCTTGACTCCAGCCAGGGCCCATAGCTCCATCCTCGCCACCGGGTGTCAGGCTCCGGCAGCCACCGCACAAACGCTGGAGTGGCCCTCCCTCCCGGAGTGTCCCGTCCTATATGTGTTCCGAGTGTCCTCCTAGATGGAACGTGCTGGCGATGTACTTTTTCTGCCAGAGTCGCTGCCTTCAGGAGGGCACACAGCTCCCGGTAGCGGGCATCAGTCGACGCGTTAGGCGGGAGTTGCCTGGCTTTTATCGAGATATACTTAAAGCCAGGAATCTGGTCAACTTCAGCCAGGGCGCTGCTCCACAGGGGGAGGGGAGTGGGCTGTTGTGGCTGCGAGGGTGGCCAGTCCTCACCCTGTCATGGTGGGTATCGAGGAGAGGCGTGTGCGTGGAGCGATTCCGGCCCAACTTACCCCCGCTCCGTCGGAATTGCTCATAGGACCTACGGCCCAGTCCCTTCCCAAGTGCCGGCCCCACACAACATGAGCCACGTTTCCGAGATGCCCAGCGTGCTGTTCCGTGACGTGGAGAGGAGCGTACTGTACAAACTGCTCCTGCACACTCTGCCCTTCCTTACCTCCTGATGGCAGGAGTGGTCCTCAGTGGAGGTCTCTCTATAAGGGAGTCCTCCCCCTTTACATCGGGGACCTGGGGTGGAGAGTGTTACCCATGGCTGTGGCCTGTAACAGATACTTGAGCCGGTTCACGGACTCGACAGTCGCCAGTCACTTCTGCGGTGAGGAAGACACCGTGTTCTATATGTACATGCAGTGTGAGAGGTTGCAGCCCATGTTCGACTATCTGAAGGGGCTTTCCTCAAGTTTTGCCTACATTTTAGTCCCACACTCCTGATATTTGGGCACCTGGTACAGAGGGGGGATGTCAGGAGGGAGGGGAGTATCTCCCTGTCCGTCTGCTCCTGAACCTGGCCAAGATGGCCATTCGCGGGTCCATGCAGCGGGTAGTCGACGGCTGCACCGGGATTGACTGTCTGCCCCTTTTCCGAGCCTACGTCCATGCCCGCGTGTCCCTGGAGAGGGAACAAGCGGTGTCCACGGGGACTTTGGAGGCCTTCCGTGAACGCTGGTCGCCACAGGAGATTGAGTGTTTTGTTGATAAAGTTGCCATTATATTAATTTGATGATCGTTTGTTTGTAAAACTGTCAAAATAGGCACTCTTTGATTGTGTTAATACACTATGTTTATTTTTATTTTTTGAATAAAAGTATTTGTATAATTTTTAAAAAGAGGTCTGCCTTGCGAGTCCATTGTGACGTCACTCGGGTTTTTATTCCGAAATGGGTTTTCAGGCTGTTTTTAAAACTTTAAATGATTAAAAAGTTCGGAAATATAGCTGGTAATGCGACGGGAAGATGTTTATCGCCTCGACGGAAAACGTGAGTAGAATGTGTGAAAATGAGAAGGCTGTGGCAGACCGTTTGGAAGAAAATAGGAATTAATCAGATTGTGCCCAGATCACACACACACACGTACACGTGTGGGCGAGGTTAGTGTGTGGGTGGGGGGAAGGGGTGTGTGGGCGGGATGGGTTGTGGGGAGGAGGTGGGTTGTGGGGGCGGGCTGGGCTTCCGGTCCTTACGAAATTGTGTCCGTTTGGAGACCTCCGCCGGCCATCCCGCAGCTCCAGTAAAGACGTGATGGTGCAGGAAGCAGCGGACTGGCCCCAGGAGTGACAGGAGAAGAGACTAATCCTTGGGGGATGGGGGGTGTAGGGGATGGGGTGTGGACTCACTCGGCTGCTCTGGACCAGAAGTAGTCAAGTTGAGACTTGTCTAATTTTCTGAATTTTGTGAATGAAGAAGGAGGCAAATTCATTGCGGGCCCTGGTGGACAGAAGTTCACAGGCCACTGACACAGGAGGGTGTGTTAGCCTGTCGACAGTAGCAAACATGGCACGTGCATTATTATTATTTTTGGCGATGATGTCAGAGAAGAAGGACTGCCTTGCATTTCGCAGCTCCAAGCCATAAATGCAAAGTCTCTCCCTATAGATGTCATAGTGAACCTGGAGATTTGTTTCTCGCCACCAAGTCCAGCTTTTCGACACTCTTTTTCTGTTTTTACCGGTGTGGCATTTCTCCATGGAGATCTTTTCTTACTAGAGACAGCCTTCACCTTAGTGGGTGCCGTGGCATCAATAACATTTGTAATTTTATAATTGAAATGATCTACAAGCTCATTAACTGAGACCCAAGAGGGAGCGGGTGATGAAGGGAAAAGTAGAATAAATGTTTCACTGGTGTTTTCAGTGATATACCGTTCAGTGACTATCTCTTTTTGAACATTTGTGTGCACGGAGATAGTGCTGTCAAAGAAAACATAGGGATGATCAGAGAGAGCAACATCAGTCACCACAATCTTGGAAATGTTCAGACCATTGGAGATAATGAAGTCCAGAGTGTGCCCTTTGTTGTTTGGGCTCCGTCACATGCTGAGTCAGCCCATAGTTATCAAGAACACAACACAGTTCTTTAGTCCCTCTGTCCTGGGAGATGTCAACATGAATGTTAAAATCACCAACAATAACTACACAATCAAAGTCAATACCGATTATAGACAGCAGTTCAGTAAACACATCAAAGAAGCTTGCACAGTATTTTGGTGGCCTGTAGATATTTAGGAACATAGCTCCTCGAGAGGAATTCAACTGAAGAGCCACATACTTAAAAGAAGCAACATTATCATAAGATATCTGCTTGCATTGGAGTGAGTCATTAAACATTATGGCGACTCCACCACCTTTCTTATGCACTCTAGCCTTACTCATAAAACTGAAGTTGGGAGGGGTTGTCTCGATAAGAACAGCTGCACTGTTATTTTGGTCCAACCAAGTTTCAGTTAAAAACATAAAATCAAGATTGTGCTTAATAATGAAATCGTTGATTAAAAAGGATTTTCCTGCCAAAGACCTGACATTTAATAAAGATAGTTTTAGTGTGTTAAAAGCATTATCTGAGGTAGACAAAAGTACTGGAGAAACTCAGGGGGTGTGGCAGGATCTATGGAGCGAAGGAAATAGGCAACTTTTCGGGCCGAAACCCTTCTTCAGACTGATGTAGGTTGGGGTGTGGGAAGAAGAAAGGAAGAGGAGGAGCCAGAGGGCTGAGGGAGAGCTGAGAAGGGGAGGAGACAATAAGGGCTACCGAAAATTAGAGGTCAATGTTCATGCCGTTGGGGTGTAAACTGCCCAAGCGGAATATGAGGTGCTGTTCCTCCTGTGGTGTTCACTCTGGCCGTGGAGGAGGCCCAGGACAGAATGGTCATGGATTCGGAATGGGAGGGGTAGTTGAAGTGCTGAGCCACCGGGAGGTCAGGTTGGTTATTGCGGACCGAGCAAGGTGTTCGGCGAAACTACCGCCAAGTGTACGCTTGGTCTCACCGATGTAGATCAGCTGACATCTAGAGCAGCGGATGCAATAGATGAGATTGGAGGAGGTGCAGGTGAACCTCTGTCGCACCTGGAACGACTGCTTGGGTCCTTGAATGGAGTCGAGGGGGGAGGTAAAGCGACAAATGTAGCATCTCTTGCGGTTGCAGGGGAAAGTGTCCAGGGAGGGGGTGTTATGGGAGGGAAGAATTGACAAGGGAGTTACGGAGGGAGCGGTCTTTATGGAAAGCAGACAGGGGGAGGGGGGGGGAGATGGGAAGATGTGGCGAATGGTGGGGTCACGTTGGAGGTGGCGAAACTGACGGAGGACTATTAGTTGTATGTGACGGCTAGTAGGGTAAAAGGTGAGGACTAGGGGGACTCTGTCCTTGTTGCGGGTGGGGGGTTGGGGAGAGAGAGCAGTGTTACGGGGTATTGAAGAGACCCCAGTGCGAGCCTCATCTATATTGGGGGAGGGGAACCCCCATTCGCTGAAGAATGAGGACATTTCTGATGCCCTGGTGTGGAACGCCTCATCCTGGGTGCAGATGCGGCGTAGGCGGAGGAATTGGGAGTAGGGGATGGAGTCCTTACAGGAAGCAGGGTGGGAGGAAGTGTAGTCTCCACCACTCGTCACATCTTCCCATCTCCCCCCCGTCTGCTTTCCGCAAAGACCGCTCCCTCTGTAACTCCCTTGTCAAATCTTCCCTTCCCTCCCGCTCCACCCCTTCCCCGGGCACTTTTACTTGCAACCGCAAGAGATGCTACACTTGTCGCTCTACCTCCCCCCTCGACTCCATTCAAGGACCCAAGCAGTCTTTCCAAGTGCGACAGAGGTTCACCTGCACCTCCTCCAACCTCATCTATTGCATCCGCTGCTCTAGATGTCAGCTCCCCCTTACTTCCAATTTGCTCGACCTGCCACTGTCACCTGAAACCAATCCAGTTACAGGTGTGGAACTGAACACAAAGTGTGCTGTGGGGGGAAGGGAAGGTCCCTTCAGCAAACATGGGAAGCCAAGTTTGTTCGTTCGTTCTATCTATCTATCTGTCTATCTGTCTGTCTGTCTATCTGTCTGTCTGACTGTATGTCTATCTGTCTGTTGTCTGTCTATCTGTCTGTCTGTCTGTCTATAGAACGGTCTCTACCCGAAACGTCACCCATTCGTTCTCTCTGGGGATGCTGCCTGTCCCGCTGAGTTACTCCAGCTTTATGCATCTATCTTCAATTTGAGAGTCAAATAAAATACAGAGTGCTGGAGGAACTCAGCGGGCTAGGGAGGGAGTGGAGGGTATGGATTTTGAGTTGTTTCGGGCCAAGAATAGGAAGGAAGATGCAGTTGATTATGGGGGGGGGGGGGGAAGAAGGAAAGAGCAGAGGTTGAGGATTTGTGAGCCGGGGGCCGTGTGGGGAGAGGCAAATATCCCCCCGTAACTTACGTTTATAGCGGTCCCCCATCGCCGACCTCACATGAACGGGAGATCGGGTCGGGACCCGAGGGAGCGAGAGAGACGCTGGAGGCCGGGACCAGAGGCACCGAGACCCGGAGTCGGCGAACTCCCGACACTGCGGGTGCCCTTTCCCAGTGAGGAACAGATGTGAAGCCAACCCTATCTATCCTGCCCAGCCCAGCCGTCGCTGTGTGAGAGAGAGAGAGAGCCGGGTGTGTGCTGTGCGAGAGGGACCCTGAGTTTGCTGCAGCTCCACAAGGCCGTGAGTAACAGCCCGTGAAATCTGGCCCGAGGCTGGTCGACACAACGCAAGGCCCGAACCCAAGGAGGTCTGTGTGGCCAAAAACTACTCAAACTCAAACTTATCCAATTCTGGAGTATGGTGTACAATTTTGGTCGCCTAATTATAGGAAGGATGTCAACAAAATAGAGAGAGTACAGAGGAGATTTACTAGAATGTTGCCTGGGTTTCAGCAACTAAGTTACAGAGAAAGGTTGAACAAGTTAGGGCTTTATTCTTTGGAGCGCAGAAGGTTAAGGGGGGACTTGATAGAGGTCTTTAAAATGATGAGAGGGATAGACAGAGTTGACGTGGATAAGCTTTTCCCACTGAGAGTAGGGAAGATTCAAACAAGGGGACATGACTTGAGAATTAAGGGACAGAAGTTTAGGGGTAACATGAGGGGGAACTTCTTTACTCAGAGAGTGGTGGCTGTGTGGAATGAGCTTCCAGTGAAGGTGGTGGAGGCAGGTTCGTTTTTATCCTTTAAAAATAAATTGGATAGTTATATGGACGGGAAAGGAATGGAGGGTTATGGTCTGAACGCAGGTGTATGGGACTAGGGGAGAATACGTGTTCGGCACGGACTAGAAGGGTCGAGATGGTCTGTTTCCGTGCTGTAATTGTTATATGGTTATATGGTTATCCAACTTAAACTTAAACTTACCAAAAATAGTCGTTTCTAGGATGAACCCCTGAAAACTATACCTAAAGTGGGACAGAGTGCAACACGGAAACTTGGAAAGGAGAAATAAATAAATAAATAAACAGATAAATAAATAAATACACAAATAAACAGATCAGAGCAGCATAACATGCAGAACAAAGAACTGGGAAATAGTATACCCGCATAAATGCAAGAGCGAAAATGCAAAAGAAAGACATAAGCAGAAAACCCTCCAGGAAAACCCAGAGGTCCTTTACGCTGATTACACCCAACATCAAGGGCGTAGCAAGAAAAGTAACCTAATATTCTTCACCAACTGCACCAATCCATGGAGAGACACTCTAATCGAAAACTACCCACATGTCCACAGGAAGGGGATTGGATATGGGGGCTGACTAAAAGTATGCAAAGACCAAAGCCTGGATGCAGACGATCCCCTCCTTACTATTTCCTACTATCAAAAAGGCAAGATCATGATACAGGCAAACTCAGAAAACTTGGCCTCTTTTGAAGAGGTCTTTCCCCTGCTAAAAGAGAAGGTAAATGAAAAAAGGACCAATACCCACCGGGGTAACCATGAAGATGACAGTCCACTAGAGACAACTGCTGCCATCTCTACCCCTCCTACAGCTCACAATTCAGACCGCCAGCTGAGAGAGAACCTGGCTGAGCTAGAACTCGCGTTCACGGAACTTAAACAAGCGCAGGCTAAGCAACTCTACCAGCTTAAAGAGGACTTCAAACAGCTGAGGACGAAAAATGGGAATACCACCTCTGAGATGAAGAGAACACTGGAAGAGCTGAAACTAGAAAACTGTGCACTCCGTGTCCAAATATCCAAAATGAAGGAGGACATGAATAAGCAGGGAAAATAATTTGTCAAGCAGCTCCAGAATGTCAGGGACATTCACCTAGAAGTCCCAAAAAAAGACACATGAAAACACACAGAGCCCAGCTGTTGCTCGCTTTCCCATGCCTGCTCCGACCTCTCTGAGCTGCACTCAGCCCACCAATGCACCATTAGTGGACACCCCTTCTGCTACACAGCTTGCCCCAGGTACACAGTCAACAGGCAACCCTCACCCTAACCTCACCCAACTTCCTGCCCCCCAGTCTGAAGAGCAAAACCCTGAGGTGGTCCTACTGACTGATTCCAACGGGAAGTTTTTGGAACACCAGAGGCTGTTCCCAGGTGACCAGGAATTAGTCAAAAGGTGCAGCACCACAGACCAGGCAATGAGGGTCCTGAGCAAAGACACCATCGGAAGCCCTCAACACCTCGTGATCCATACAGGCACGAATGACTTGCGCACCTTACGCCATCGTACTGCTGGGGCAATAACGAGGATGGCAGAAAAGGCCAGCAAGGAATTCCCTGAATCGAGGATTGTGATATCTACCCTGCTGCCCAGGACGGATACCCCACCCCATGTGATCCACGATACCAACATGGAGATCAGCAGAGGATGTGCCACCCTCCCTAATGTCCAATTGGCCCACCACCCGACCATCGGTATATGGGACCTCCATGATGGAGTACATCTAAACAGACAGGGGGTGAGGGTCTTCGCAAAGAACCTCAAATATACTGCCCTGGGACGTAACCTTCTCACCCCCTCGATCAATGGGAATCCAAGAGGCCAATTTGGACTCCCTCCCCCCCCCCCACCATGTAAGGACCACCCGCCAAACTACGAGGAGACAGAACAGCCCAGCCAGGGCCGCCAGTGCCCCCAGCTCATCACTCCTGCCACAGCCGCGGATCACCACGGAGATGGGAGAGATCAGGCAGCTGCTGCACACCCTATGTTCCCACCTCCTATGGTAACAAAGGATACAAATATATAAACAGTCCCTTCCGAGTGACTGATAAAAACAGCATATGATTGCACTGAATTAGTACTGTTGAAATTGATTATTAATATAGTTATTATTACTAGGTGGCAGTATGAATCTGCCTTACCATGGCATACAAAACTTTACCTAACATTCCCCAATTATAGAAAAAACTAGTGTTTTCGCACCTGTCCCACAAAATAGGTTTTATTTAAACTAAAAAAGAAGAGAATATAAATACAAAATAAATGAGTTCATTCCATATAGGCTGCTGGAATATCCAGGGTCTCTACTCTTCAACCTTCGGGATGAAGACTGGGAATCCTGAGTTCCCACTATAGAAGACACTGATATAGAATAGAATAGAAGAATAGAATGCTATTTATTGTCATTCAAACCTAGGTTTGAACGAAATATCATTTCTACAGTTTTTTTACATTACAAAACAATCCAAGACCCACACTTAACACAGTTTACATAAACATCCATCACAGTGAGTCTCCAACATCTCCTCACTGTGATGGAAGGCAAAGTCTTTATCTCTTCCCTTTGTTCCTTCTCCCGTGGTCCAGCAGTCCAACTGCAGTGTCGAGGCGAACTGGGGCTCCGATGTTAAAGCCCCCGGCAGGCGATGGTAAGTCCTGAGGCCGTTTAAGGTGATGTTAGGCCCCGGCTCCATATCCTTTAAATCCGCGGTTCCAGCGGGAGAAGTCGCCGTTGCGGAGCTCGGAAAAGCGGTCTCCCACCAGGGACCTGCGAGCTCCCGATGTTCCTGTCCACCGGGTCTGCGGCCGGTGCCTCCGAACTCCAAAGTCAGGTCGCAGCCGCACGCCACCACAGCTCTTCCCGCTCCGAAGTTGGCCAGCTCCGCGATCTCAGTTCCGCAGGCTCTGCAACTGGAGCCCCCAGGTTAGTCCCGGCCGGAGGTCGCCGCCGGCTCCACGATGTTAGGCCCAACGACATCCGAGACCCGACAGGGAATAGTCGGGTCCCCGCACAGGGAAGAGATTTAAAACGGTTTCCCCCACCGCACCCCCACCACCCCCCACATATACACAGCTAAAATAAATAATAAAAACTAACTCAAGACATACATTTAACAAGACAAAAATTAAAAAAAGACAGACGACTGTAGTCGAGCCGCTGCCGTTAGGCGCCGCCACTCCCAGTATAATGATATTAACAGAAACATGGTATCGAAAGGATACGTTCATTCACTGTCCCTCAGGGTACCATGAAGTCATGGTGCCCTCAGTAAAAACTACTGATATACATAAGGGCAGAACCTCTGGGGGGGTCTTGGTGTGGTACAAAGAAGAACTAGACAGTCACATTACGTCAATAAAACAGGGGAAATCACATATATGGTTGAAACTAGATTAAACAATTTGAATAATTGGAAAATATATATATCTACATACCCCCAACAGAATCGCCATATTTTGAAGAGGATATATTTGAAACTCTCCACAGGGAAATCAATCATTTCCAGACCCAGGGAAATGTGCTACTATGTGGAGACGTGAATGCAAGGACCGGATGTGAACCCGACTCCATAGACCCACAGGGCAACAACCATGTGTTCGGTCAAACCCCCTTGTATGTCACACCAACTATCATTAACCAAAACAACCTTGACTGTGAAATAAATAAAAGTGGTAGAGAGGTAGTGCATCTCTGTCGAGCCTTGGGCCTGTACATAGTGAATGGTAGGCTCAGAGGGCAGTCGCTGGGAAGGTTTACATATTCCTCAGCTCTTGGGTCTAGCGTGGTAGACTACGCAATTACTGACATAGACCCCTGCACTATCAGTGCATTCACTGTTAGGCAGCAGTCCCCTCTTTCAGACCATAGTCAAATCAACGTGTACCTAAAATTTCCTGTTCAAACTAAAGATGTAAAAAAGGAACCCAGTAAGCTGTATAAACTAAACCAGACTTACAAATGGGCTTCAGATAGTGGAGATAAATTCACCATGGCCCTGGACTCACCCGATCTCACAAATAAAATACTGAAATTCAAGACAAACCCATATGAGACTACTAGAGATGTTGTAAACATGGCTATGAATGACATTAATATGATCTTTCACAAGGCAGCCATCAAAGCTGACCTTGTGAAACAGAAGAGAAAAATTATCAAAAAACACAACCATGAAAAATGGTTCGACCATGAGTGTAAAAGTGTCAGAAAAGACCTGAGGAAAATATCGAACCAAAAACACCGTCAACCAAACAACCCAGACTTACGTATTAGATATAATGAAACCCTTAAAAGGTATAAACACACGATTAGGAACAAAAGACAACATTTCACACAAGAGACTTGAAGAAATTGAAAATTCCATAAATCAAAACCAATTTTGGGATATGTGGAATAACCTGAGCACAACAAAATTACAAACACTACCAATTCAAGACAGTGATATCTGGAGAGCACACTTCAAAAATCTATATAAAGACATCCCAATAAATAAAATAAACTTAAATTATTCCCATATCAAAGAAGAACTCCAAACACTAGAAACAGTAATTAAAGATTATCAAAACCCTCTTGATTCCCCAATTACTTTGGATGAACTGACCACAAAAATAAAATCTCTTCACTCAAAGAAAGCCTGTGGTCCAGACAGCATTACAAATGAAATGCTCAAGTACAGCACTCCGGAGATGCAGGACATAGTGCTTAAGCTGTTCAACAACATACTACGTTCAGGTTATTTTCCTGATATTTGGTGTCAAGGGCTTATTTCACCCATTTATAAGAGTGGAAACAAATTAGACCCAAATAATTATCGTGGCATCTGTGTCAGTAGCTGCCTAGGGAAATTATTCTGTAGTATCATAAACAACAGAATGCAGGATTTCCTTAACAAACACAACATTCTCAGTAAAAACCAAATTGGCTTCCTCCCAATACACCGTACCACTGACCACATTTATACCCTCCATACTCTCATTGATAAAACATGTACACCAAGCGAAAAATGGGAAAATATTTGCCTGTTTTATTGACTTTGAGAAAGCATTTGACTCTATTTGGCATGAAGGGCTCTATTACAAACTCCTCGGCTGTGGTATAGGAGGAAAGGTATATGACCATATCAAATCAATGTATCTGAATAATAAATGTGCCGTTAAAATTGGGGACAAACGCACTGATCTCTTCGCCCAGAGAAGAGGCGTCCGGCAAGGCTGCAATCTGAGCCCGACACTGTTTAATGTATATGTCAACGATTTGGCAGTAAAGTTGGACCAGAGCACAGCGCCGGGCCTCTGTCTTCTGGACGGAGAGGTAAAATCCCTGTTTTATGCAGATGACTTGGTTCTGCTGTCCCCCACAGAACAGGGACTGCAGCAATAGTTGGACCTACTTGATGAGTACTGCCAAAATTGGGCCCTGGCAGTAAATCTAAAGAAAACCAACATCATGATTTTTCAAAAAGACCCAGATGTCAGGAAGATAAATACAAATTTACTCTCAATGGTATTGTTATCGAACACACTATGAGCTATACTTACCTTGGTCTAACTGTTTCTGCATCAGGGAGCTTCAATATGGCAGTGAATGCACTAAAAGAGAAAGCTCGAAGAGCTCTGTACGCAATAAAAAGAAGATTCTACAACATCCAAATTCCAATTAAAATATTTGACAATGTAATCCAGCTTATTGCGCTTTATGGTAGTGAAGTATGGGGTCCGCTCAGTCACCATAGTTATAGTAAATGAGAAAAACATACAACGGAGGCCCTGCATGCGGAATTTGTGTCAGTTGGTACTGAGACTAACTACCCCAATTCAGTTAAACCCTATCCAGTTAAACCCTGACTGACCTCAGATCAATACGAGAGAGAGAGAGAGAGAGAGAGAGGGAGAGGGGGAGAGGGGGAGAGGGGGAGAGGGGGAGAGGGGGGAGAGGGGGAGAGGGGGAGAGGGGGAGAGGGAGGGAGGGGGGGAGGGAGGGAGGGAGGGAGGGAGGGAGGGAGGGAGGGAGGGAGGGAGGGAGGGAGGGAGGGAGGGAGGGAGGGAGGGAGGGAAGGAGGGAAGGAAGGAAGGAAGGAAGGAAGGAAGGAAGGAAGGAAGGAAGGAAGGAAGGAAGGAAGGAAGGAAGGAAGGAAGGAAGGAAGGAAGGAAGGAAGGAAGGAAGGAAGGAAGGAAGGAAGGAAGGAAGGAAGGAAGGAAGGAAGGAAGGAAGGAAGGAAGGAAGGAAGGAAGGAAGGAAGGAAGGAAGGAAGGAAGGAAGGAAGGAAGGAAGGAAGGAAGAAAGAAAGAAAGAAAGGAAGAAAGAAAGAAAGAAAGAAAGGAAGAAAGGAAGAAAGGAAGAAAGAGAGAAAATATATAATAATACATTTTATTTATGGGCGCCTTTCAAGAGTCTCAAGGACACCTCAATCAACACACATAAAGTGCAAGTGAGATGAAATGAATTTGCCAGCAGTGGTACAATGAAAAAAGAACACACAAAAACACAATTAAAATTTAACACAAACATCCACCACAGCATTCATAACAGTGGTGGAAGGCACAACATTTGACCAGTCCTCCTTCATTTTCCCCTGTGGTTGGGACCTCAACCTTCCGCAGCCGCCGCTCCGGACGTCCAAATGTGTAGACAAGGTAATGTCCAGATAAAGTCCAGGTAAGTCCTGAATCGGTACCTCCACACTGGAGACCGCGGCTTCAGGTTGGTGTAGGCCACAGGCTGGTGGTCGAAGATCTAAAGACCCCGCCACGCTGCAGCCGGAAGCACCGCAAACTGCAGGGCCGGCAGTCAGAGCTCCTCTCCAGGGGTCACCGGCGAGCGATCCTGCTGGTAAGTCCCCGCCGCGCTAGCGGTAGAAATTGGCCGCGGGCCGGCAGTCGGAGCTCTTCTCCTCCAGGATCCCCAACAAGGGATCCCAGGCCCAGGACGCCGCGCCAGCTGGAACTCTGCAGACCACGGCTTCAGGCTGCCGCGGGCAGCGAACAGAGCACTCCCCTCCGGCGAGCCCCTGCAAGGGCTCGCCCGCTCGGTGACAAGAGTATGCGCTGCGCCCGCAGCTGAAGCCCCGGGCACGTCTCCAGTAAAGGCCGCACCGATCCTTGATGTTAGACCACGAGGGAGGTGACATGGAAAAAGTCGCCTCTCCGTGGAGGATGCGACCAAAGCGGTTTCCCCCTTACCCCCCCCCACACCATCCCCCACACAAGACACACAGAGAAACATTAAACACATACATTAAAACACACTAAAAAAACAAATAAAGTAGAAAAAACTAACACGCTACTGGGACGGCTGCCGGCTTGCAGCACCCCCACCGACCTCTCGGACGATAGCTAAAACAAAAAAATTCCTCCAGCTTGATGACCTGGAAAAGATCATCCACACATTCATCTCCTCCCGCCTAGATTACTGCAACTCCCTTTACATTGACATCAGCCAATCTTCCCTGTCCCGCCTGCAACTGGTCCAAAACGCCACAGCGAGACTCCTGACGGGCACCCGAAAAAGGGACCACATCACCCCGATCCTGGCCTCTCTCCACTGGCTCCCTGTGCGGTTCCGTATAAACTTCAAGATTCTCCTCCATGTCTACAAAGCCCTCAATGGGCTTGCCCCCACCTACATAAAAAGTCTTCTCACCCACCACTCCACCTCCAGGCCCCTCAGATCGGCCGACTTGGGGCTGCTGAATATCCCACGGTCTAGGCATAAGCTCAGGGGCGACCACGCCTTTGCGGTTGCAGCCCTTAGACTGTGGAACAGCATCCCCTTTCCCATCAGAACTGCCCCCTCCATCAACTCTTTTAAGTCAAGACTAAAGACTTATCTATACTCCCAAGCCTTTCCTGACGTCCTCTGAGTGAGGGCTACATGTATATATGTATGTAGTTTGTTTTGTTGTGCTATTCTTATAACAAATGTAAAGCACTTTGGCCAACGAGAGTTGTTTTTTTAAATGTGCTATATAAATAAATGTGACTTGACCTGACTCTAGAGACAGAGAGAGAGAGTGAGTGAGTGAGAGAGAGGGAGAAAGAGAGAGAGAGAGGGAGAGAGCAACAGAGAGAGAAGAGAGAGTGAGAGTGAGAGAGATATATGACACCTTTCCACACCAGCACCGTGTGTGCTTGCTTTAAATTCTGACTGTGACAGGTCCTTTGCAATGTTGTGCTCTACACTGGGACTATATCTGTAGTGTGAGGAAAAGTACTTCCTGTTTCACAAACTCTCAACGACGGACGGGGCCACCCTTCGTGTCAAGAGGTGGCAAGCATCAGATGCCCTGTTTCTTCTTCTTGACAAACAAAGAAGACAGCTAATGGTAGTGGAATCATCCAGTTTTATTGGCTGTTTCCATATCTCCCGTTTCACCTCGGGCAAAACAAGACTGAGCAAAAGGCTAGAACCCAGGAGCGTTGTACCACAGTGCACTGCCCTGAGCGCAAAAAATACACCGGAGATGTTTGTTTTCTGGAAACGTTTCAATCTGTGGTCTTTGCTTTTCTTCTCACCTGACGAACCCTTCCACCACACTCCAACCCCACACCCCCGTCACTTTACTACACACACACACACACACACACACACATAATACACACATATATACACACACACATTATACATACACACTCGTACACATTCAGACATACAGAAATACACATATACACACATTATACACACAAATACACATATATACACATATATACAGACACACACTCATAGGCACACACTCATATCTGTGAATGTGTGTGAGTGATTGGTGGTGGTCGGAGGGGCCGTAGGCGCAGAATGGCAGCCACGCTTCCGTCAGTCTGCCCCAGGGCAGCTGTGGCTACAGAAGTAGCTTACCACCACCGAGTGTGACTGAGGAGTGAATTAATAATGCGATGTAAAGCACCTTGAGTATTAGAAAGGCGCTATATAAATCCCATCCATTATTATTATTATTATATCTATATTACTAAAAGTCTGATCTTGACCACTTCCTGTTGTTCTGTATATTGATTTTAGAGAAAACGCTGCCACTTATGGCTGTTATTTTTGGCCAGCTTACTCAGTCCCCCTCCGCTGCGCAGGACAAGAGGATTTTTCCCATCGATGAAAAATAAAAGAGTTATTAGTGTTTAAAAAATGTTGAGATTCTCTCTCCTGAAGGCCACGCCCCTTCCGGAGGGACTATAAAACCCGGAAGTGTTGAGTGCCTCAGTCAGTCTCTGCAAGATGGGGGAGCGAGAGGGTCATGTCTCAGTCTGAGCTGTGAATAACACTGAACACATGTCGACTAAATTGTGAGTGTGGTTTTACTGACCTTGAGTGCCCATAATGTGGTTTGAAAATGAAAATGTGGTTGGTTTGAAATAAAGCACAGCAAATGGTTGGTGGTGGTTGGTTTGAAATAAAGCACAGCAAATGGTTGGTGGTGGTTGGTTTGAAATGGCAAATGATTAAAAGTCTAAACTTAACAACTTCCTGTTTGCACTCTATATTGATTTTAGATAAAACGCTACCACTTACGGCTGTGATTTTTGGCCATCTTACTCAGTCTCCTCCACTCACCAGATGCAGAGGATTCTTCCCATCAATGAAAAATAAGGGTTATTAGTGTTTTAAAAATGTTGAGAATCTCTCTCCTGTCAATCATGCCATGAAGGCCACACCCCTTCCAGTGGGAGGGGGAGGGATTATAAAACCCAGAAGTATGGGTGTGGCTCAGTCTCTGCAAGCTGGGGGAGGGAGAGGGAGAGGGAGAGGGAGAGGGAGAGGGAGAGGGAGAGGGAGAGGGAGAGGGAGAGGGAGAGGGAGAGGGAGAGGGAGAGGGAGAGGGAGAGGGAGAGGGAGAGGGAGAGGGAGAGGGAGAGGGAGAGGTCACAGCTCTGTCTGAGCTGTGAATCAACTGAACACACTGAATGTCTACTGAACTGTGAGTGTAGTGTTTATGTGGTGTTTTGTGTGGTTTTATGGTGGTTTTATGGTGGTTTCACCCTGCTTGAAGTGGTATGAAACTGCACTTGATTTGGTGGCCTTGCACTCTACTTGAGGTGATAGGAAACTGCACTTGAGTTTGGTGGCCTTGCACCCTGCTTGAAGTGGTAGGAAACTGCGCTTGAATTTGGTGGTCTTGCACCCTGCTTGAAGTGGTCGGAAACTGCACTTGAATTTGGTGGCCTTGCATCCTGCTTGAAGTGGTAAGAAACTGCACTTGAATTTGGTTGCCTTGCTCCCTGCTTGACCTGGTAGAAACTGCATTTGAATTTGGTGGCCTTGCACCCTGCTTGAAATGGAATTTCAAGGAATAGCCGTGAGTCAAGCCAACTGCCAGCCCACCAGCCGTGAGTGAGCTGCCAGCACATCAGGGGCTGCCAGCACATCAGGCTTGAGTGACTGAGCTGCCATCCCAAGAATCCATTTGGCCCACAATGTCCATACTAGCCCTCTGGAAACCAGTCCCTTCAGCCCACAACACCATACTAGCGCTCTAGAAAGCCCCCCCCCCACCACCACTGGGCACCAATATTGGAATTGGTGGAGAGGTGGAATATTGCATTGGGGGACCAGCCATCCCATGTGAACATGGGACCCAGCGGGTCCCACTTAGTCTAGCATATATATCACACACTCATATATATACTCACACACACACACTATATATATAAATCATGACTCCCAGATGACTAGTTTTTATCGGTGCTGACATGAGCTGATTAAGGCATCTGTTCCGTTCTACTCATGGCAACTGGACAGAAAACAACCTTTTCTCCTCCGTATCTGTAGGTCTGAAAGACTAAAGGCAAGTGATTTTTAAATGAGTGAACAGTGTTATTTTTCATCTAATTTTAAAAGCGCATTGGGCTGAATTCTTACGTTTTTTCCTTCGGTGACGGCGAATTATCTATGAGTCTACTATGGTTTGCCCACGAAGTAACTAAGTGTAAAAAGTATCCATTTTTTCATCACAAGTATTTTTTTACTCGTGGACATTTTTCACAGTTGAAAAAGCTTCACGAATTACCAGGTTTCCTGAGTACCTGCCATTATCATTGCGAGCCGCTACGAGACATCCACGGACTCCTACGGACCCGCCACGGAATGCTCCGAGTTCGAATCAGGGGAAAACTCAGGAGAACTCGTGAATTACCTCGTACAGTGGGACAGGGGCTTAAGGCAGCAACTCTACCACTATGACACTGTACCACCCCAAATGAATTCCATAGTTCAACAATAAATTCACCCATGGATGGGCTCCAGTGGATCACTCCACCCTCAGGAAGTCAAAAGGGACAATATCCACATTCCATTAAGAAAATCTAACAACTTTAACCTCCTGCTACCAGCTCATATTTGTGTTTGGACACTCCAACCCCAGTACAAGGCAAAAACTGATTTGAGCCTTTAGCTTTAATGTACAATCAGGTATTTTTCATTTGAAAATATTCTCCATGAGGATTGGCCCCGAGCTCTTCCCTGCCCACAGAATGTTTTAGCCAACCATCAATCTGAAAATGGATGCTAAGATGCAGTTATATTTTAATTCATTATGCAATACTTCCGCTTTTTTCTAAATATGTTTACTTGCAGCATTTTCAATAAATCAAGTGCCGTTGATGTGATCAGTTCCCAACTTCCTAAGCAAACCTGCCAAACAGAATGAAAATCATGCTGTTGAACCCCAATAGCCTCGTAATATTTTACAACACATGAGGGGACAATTTAACATTGGTTTTTCTCCAGATTAATACTTCTAACCTGTTCTTTCCCTTTCATGTAATCTTTTATACATTCTTTCATATACATATGCATATACACACACATATACGTATGTATACATATATACACACGCATACACATATACATACATATATTCATATGCACATGCATGTGCATATTATATACATATACATATGCAGATACAGATACTGAACATATACATATGCAAACCAATACACATATACATATACACGTACATATACCTACACATATACATACATTAGTACATACATACATACACATATACAGTACCAACTCATATACATACCTTATTACATATGTGCATACACATAAACATACATACATGCCTACATACACACATACATATACATATACATATGCATATGGATTATTTTATAAAAAAATAGTATTTATATTTACCAAAATTTTAAATTATCACAAAATGCTGAAGTAATAGACAATAGACAATAGAAATAGGTACAGGAGTAGGCCATTCGGCCCTTCGAGCCAGCACCGCCATTCAATGTGATCATGGCTCATCATCCCCAATCAGTACCCCGTTCATGCCTTCTTCCCTGACTCAGCCCTAATTAGCTAATCAGGAAAGGTAGCATTCCTGGAGAGAAGGAATGGGTGACGTTTCGGATTGAGACTCTTCTTCAGACAAGCATCTGCAGTTCCTACCTACACTTTAAAATGACCACAATTTATGCGATTGCTGAGAATCTGAATTTGCTGCTTTGAAATGTTGATGGAACATTATGCAACATTCGCGTGCGTCAATAGAATCCTCAGATGGGTTGTGCTGATAACGAAAGCAATAACTATTCCGCATAGAATTCTGATTATAGGACGGCAGGGATTAGAATACATTTGGTTTTAAAAATCCACAAGCCTATGAGCACCAGTGTGGAACCCAGGGCTGTCAATTCTACTCAATTCTATGGTAGCTCATTTATAAATATGGTGCCATAGGTTAAGCAAAGCCCCATGCAATGTGACACATGGGAGGTATCTGAGTTGCTAGCATGTCTCTTTAAAGAGATTAAAATGTTATAGATTGCACAGGAGGAAGATAATAATAGGGACAAGAATCAAGAGGGAACATTTTACAGCCAGCTTGATTTTTCTGCTCTATTGATCATAATAGAGCTTAAAATCAAATGGGTACAAAAGAGGCTTCCGACCAGAGTCTGCCATTCTCATTAGACCCAGAGGTTAAAATCTGTTCTTTTGCTTTTGAATCTCAGAATGAAATATCTAAGAGAATGTCATTTGAATATATCTTTCATATGGTGTGGTACTTATGACATGGCACTTTATTTGTCATATTTACAGAGGTACAGTGAAATTCATTTTTGTATACAGATCAGCACATCACTATACATAAGCACTTAGATAGATAAGCATCTCATATACAGTACAAGTGTATAGCAGTAGTACACCGAGACAGTATACTGAGTCACCAGTATAGCGCCATTTTCAAGTCCCAGTTGTTGTAAATGCATGGTACTTGGCCTGACCATGAACGCCTGTTGTCGTGTCGTTGAAGTGTCAGCCTGGCCAAGCATAGCCGCTGGTGTCCTCTGCTGCTGATCCACCACTGTAGGCTGCTCCAGTCCACCATTGTGTAGGCAAGACTGTAAATTGCAGTTGTTTAATTTAGAGAGTTAATTTTATTTCAATTGAGAGAATGTACCATGTGGTTAGTGGTATAAATTAGCAAATACAAATTTAGAAATGACATCTGTAAGTCTTTATTACAGGGATGTAATGCTGAGGCTCTATAAGGCTCTGGTCAGGCCGCATTTGGAATATTGCAAGCAATCTTGGGCACCGTATCTGAGGAAGGATGTGCCGATGATATTAGCTCCCACCACCATATCTGACTGCAAATTCCAGACCTCCACTCTCTCTGTAAAATCACTCACCCCACACATCTCCTTCACCTTCATATCTGACATTCCTACACTGGGAAATAGATTCTGTCATTTCCATCTATGCTCCTCACAACTTCATAAACTATGATCAAATTTCTCCTCAGTCTCTGACAAACTCCAGACAAAATACTCACAAACAAATAAAGTTTGTTAAACCTCTCCATATAGCTAGTACCATCTAATCCAGATAGCACCTTTGTAAACCTCTTCTGCGTCCTTTGGAAAGCTTCCACATCCTCCATGCAAGGGAGCAACCAAAACTGCACACAATACTCTCAAGTGCGGCATAACCAAAGTTTTGTAAAGCTGTGATGTGACATCTTGTCTATTATACTCAATACCTTATTGGGGAGGGAGTTGTGGTGGGGGGGGGGGGGGGGGGGGGTTGTGGGGGGGAGAGAAGGCCGACTGGACAGAGTGAAGAGAGAAGCAGGTGGCCGTGGTTGTGCGGGGAGTGGATAAAGCCACCACCAACAGCAATAAACAGCAATTGGTCAGCTGATCTCACTGGTGCACCTTGCCAGTCAGTTGTGGGGTCGGACGTTGAAGGTCCAAACAGCCAGGGGTAGGGTGGGAGTCGGGGATGGGTCAGCAGGTCAATCCATTCACATGATATTTACAATGCCATCTGTGGCTACTCCAGGAATTACAACTGAGCTATTGTAATTTTGGCCGGATCATCAGAAGTGGGGTGGGAGCAGGCCATCAGTTGCCGGAAAATCTGTATTCAACCTGTAGTCAATTGTGATGGGTGGGATGTGGGTGACAGGGAGATTAGTGATAACCAGAGAAAGGGAATTTGGGCAGAATCTGATTATGGGCCTCAGTGCCCAGTTCTGTTTTCATCTCCGTAATGATGATGCCTAAAGCAGAGGGAGATCTACACCATGATCACTTATGGACAAACTGTAAACCATTGAAAAGCAATTTTTGATGGACAAACTAATTTCAATGTAAATTACTTGGGATTCTAATTCAGAGATACTTAGATCTAATTCCCCACAAATATAACTAGAAGGTCATCATTAATATGACAATTTATCAAAGGACACTTTCATTCATATCTTCCATGCAAGAATGACTTCATCGGGAATATGAGACATTTTATTTATAATTCACGAGGGGTGAATACTCTTCTTAATACTCTGTATCCTACTCATGGGCAATAGGCACTTCAAACATTGACATTTCCTGACTGAAGATCAAATTTTAGTCTCTTTAATTTAACAGTTGATGTGAAAGCTATTTCTGGCAAATAAAATGACACATCCTTTTTGCAAGTCAGTAAATGTACATCATAATGAAACATAAAGATTTAATCAACTATTGCACTATGTTTAATGGAATTGAGCCTTGTGTGTACCAGGAATGCTGGAGATTCTGTCTTTGCTTAGTTGATCTCACCGATAATGACACTGGAATAGCAGAATTGGTTTTAATACTTTTGGACTGGTGAATTAAAGGAATCATGCTTTAATTGATATTGTTCTGGTTGAAGTGACAGGGAATTTTCTGCAGTTTATTGTACTATGTTTTATATGACTTTTATTTAGTTCCTCATCTACATTTTATGTTGGGGGGAGAAAGATTTAATAAGTATCTAGTGGGTAACTTTTTTACTCAAAGGGTGATGGGTAGATGGAATGAGGTGCCAGAGGAGGAAGTTAAGGCAGATGTGACCATAACATTGAAGAGAGATTTGGACAAGTTCATCGATGGGCTAGGTTTAGAGGGATATGGGCTAAAAGCAAGCAAGTGGGACAAGTGTAGATGAGGCATATTGATCAGCATGGGCAAGATGGGCCGAAGGGCCTTTCCACACTGTATGACTCGATGAATGTGTATATGGGTGCTATTAATAATATTATTCCATTCACCTGTGGCATTCACTATGTAAAATAAACTACCGAATCTTGCTTGGTAATGTCAACTTCAGGTAAAAGTCTTCTGACTGTATTCATGGCACCTGTAATTAGATGAATTCATGTTCCCTCTGACTTGTTAAGAGTCAAGAGAGTTTAATTGTCAAATGTACCGACAACAGAGCAATACAGTTCTCACTTGCTGCTGCATAACAGACCCATTAATGCAGGTAGCGGCAGATTTCTATATCGTTCAAGTGATTCCACCCTCTAGCCACTAGGTAGACCACATGGTTAAGGAAAATGTCGTAATATGCTTGTGAGCTCTCCGTGAGACCTTCAGAGCTTGGGGCGGGTGGGGGTGTGTGGGGGGAGGGGAGTGTTGGGGGAGGGGAGGTTGGGGGGTGTGGGTGTGGGGAAGAGTGGGTGTCGGGGAAGGGGGGTGTGGGGGAGGGGGAGGGGGGCGATGGGGTTTGGGGGAGTGGGTGTGTGGGGGAAGGGGTGTATGGCGGTGGGGGTGTATGGGGTAGGGGGGGTGTGGGGGAGTGTGGGGGAGAGGGGATGTGGGGGGTGGAGGAGCGGTGTGTGGGCAGGTGGCATGTGGGGGGGAGGGGGGTTTGTGGGCGATGGGGTTTGGGGGAGTGGGTGTGTGGGGGAAGGGGTGTATGGGGTAGGGGGGGTGTGGGGGAGGGGAAGTGTGGGGGAGGGGGAGTGTGGGGGAGAGGGGATGTGGGGGGTGGAGGAGCGGTGTGTGGGCAGGTGGCATGTGGGGGGGAGGGGGGTTTGTGGGCCAGTGGTGTGTTGGGGGAGGGGGTATTGTTGGGGTTGGGGAGGGGGTGTATGTGGGAGGGGTGTGTGAGGTGGGGGGGAGGGGGGTAGGGGGGCGTGTGGACTCAACGGCTCCTGGCTCCGACCTCACTCACCGGCGCCAGGACCCGGCTCCAGACTCACTCAGTGGTTCCCGTCCCGGCTCCTTTTGGACTCAGGCTGCACTCGGTGGATCCCGGCTCGTCATGGTGGTTGCCCCCACTGCACGAAGACACAGCCGCGCCCGCGCTCCCGTGAACTCAGCCCCCGCCTGTGAACACAGCCCCCGCCCACACTTCTCACTCCGCTCCTTCAGCTTTATTCTCGCCGCCGGTGATTGACAGTGGATGCCGGAAGGGGCGTTGCCGTCTCTGCGAATGACAGGAGAGAAGACCAATAACTTTTGTAATATTTCACCGATTCGAAATAAAACTTGATGCACTTGCAGCACAGGAGAATGTCGAGTAAGGTAGCGAAAAATCGTAGCGCTATCGAGTACTGTTTTTGCTCAAATTTTAAAACAACGCAAACCGGAAGAGGATGGGAGAGGTTTGGACCAGAGGTCATAGTCTCAGAATTAAAGAGCGCTCTTTTAGAAAGGAGGTGAGGAGGATCTTCTTTAGTCAGATGGTAGTTAATCTGTGGAACTTATTGCTGCTGGGGGCTGTGGAGGCCAAGTCAGTGGATATTTTTAAGGCAGAGATCGACACATTCTTGATTAGAACAGGTGTCTGGTTATGGGAGAAGGCAGGAAGATGGGATTAGGAGGCAGAGATCAGCCATGATTGAATGGTAGAGTAGACTCGATGGGCCAAATGGCCTAATTCTATTTCTGTAACTTGTGAACTTGTGAACGTGAACTTGTGAGGGTGGCGGTCAGTACCTTTGTCAGACCGGGCAGTGTCTACCACTCTCTGTTAGACATAGAAACATAGAAACATAGAAACTAGGTGCAGGAGTAGGCCATTCGGCCCTTCGAGCCTGCACCGCCATTCAATATGATCATGGCTGATCATCCAACTCAGTATCCCGTACCTGCCTTCTCTCCATACCCTCTGATCCCCTTAGCCACAAGGGCCACATCTAACTCCCTCTTAAATATAGCCAATGAACTGGCCTCGGCTACCCTCTGTGGCAGGGAGTTCCAGAGATTCACCACTCTCTGTGTGAAAAAAGTTCTTCTCATCTCGGTTTTAAAGGATTTCCCCCTTATCCTTAAGCTGTGACCCCTTGTCCTGGACTTCCCCAACATCGGGAGCAATCTTCCTGCATCTAGCCTGTCCAACCCCTTAAGAATTTTGTAAGTTTCTATAAGATCCCCTCTCAATCTCCTAAATTCTAGAGAGTATAAACCAAGTCTATCCAGTCTTTCTTCATAAGACAGTCCTGACATCCCAGGAATCAGTCTGGTGAACCTTCTCTGCACTCCCTCTATGGCAATAATGTCCTTCCTCAGATTTGGAGACCAAAACTGTACGCAATACTCCAGGTGTGGTCTCACCAAGACCCTGTACAACTGCAGTAGAACCTCCCTGCTCCTATACTCAAATCCTTTTGCTATGAAAGCTAACATACCATTCGCTTTCTTCACTGCCTGCTGCACCTGCATGCCCACTTTCAATGACTGGTGTACCATGACACCCAGGTCTCGCTGCATCTCCCCTTTTCCTAGTCGGCCACCATTTAGATAATAGTCTGCTTTCCTGTTTTTGCCACCAAAATGGATAACCTCACATTTATCCACATTATACTGCATCTGCCAGTATAATGTGGATAAATGTGAGGTTATCTGGGGTTCGTGTTGCCAAACCAGGCCATGAGGCAAGCAGTCAGTAAGTTCCTACCATGCACCTGCAGAATTACTATAGAGAATTTGGTGACATACCGAATCTCCTCAAACTTCTTATCTATCTATCTATATATTACTAAAACTCTCATCTTGTTTGTTTGTCCGCCTGTCTGTTTGAGTGAGAGTGAGTGAGCAAGTTAAATCCTGAAACGCCAAAACGGTATACGATAGCATATAATTTTTGGAGCACCTTACTCACTATTGTCCTGTCATGTGGTATATTAAAGTTTCGTTCAGATTGATGGTATATTTTATAGTTATTCACATTTTAAAACTTTACAAAATCCAGTTTGAGAAAAAACATTTGAAGATGCAGTAGTAGTTATAACTATGACATCACAATGGGATCTCATTTACATAAACTGCCCGGCAGCAGTGCTCCACTTTTACAATGTCAACAAAGACAGGACTGCCAGTACAATGAGAGATTTGTTACATTCTTGTAAGGAGAGAGAGGGAGTGAGGGAGGGGATGAGGAGGGGATAGTTTAATGTTATTTAAAATGATAGAGGGAGAGGGGTTATGGAAGGAGGGAGGGAGTGACTGAGGGTAGGGGAAAGGAGAGGGAGGGAGCGGTGAGGGAGAATGTGGGGGAGGGGAGGAGAGGAGGAGAGGGGAAAGAAGAGGGAGGGTGAAGAGGAGGGGGAGGGTGTGCTGGGGGATGAGGGGAAATGAGCTACGCCTGCACAGTTGGGGGCTATGGGTGAGTGGTGAAATATTGTGTTGGGGAACAGGTTGCGTTGGGGGAACAGGTGAGTGGTGGAAACGGGTTGCATTGGGGGAAAACGTGAGTGGTGGAATATTGCATTGGGGGATCGGGGCCCAACAGGTCCCATTTATATTACTAAAACTCTCATCTTGTGTGTTTGTATGGATGCTTGTGTGTGCGTGAGTTCCGAAAACTCCTCCAAAACAGTACACAATAGCACTAGAAAATTTGTCCCACCTTACTCACCATTGTCCTGCAATATGCAGTACCAAATTTCATTCAGATTGATGTTATATTTTACAAGTTCTTGACATTTTAAACTTCACAAAAAACACTTTTCAAACCACTCTTCCACTTGCCATGCCCAACAGCCGGATAGGGGTAGGAAGAGGGATGGCGAGATAATGGAGGTGGGGAGGGAGAAGAGAGGGTGGGGAGGGAGGGGGTGAGGGGAGGAAGCAGAGGAGAGTTAGTGGAGGGTGTAGAGGATAATGGAGGTGGGGAATAGGAGACTGAAGAGGGAGAGTGAGATGCGTTCACATTGATCTTTCCTTTTACAAGTAACAAACTTTAAAAACGTTGCAGTCACACTCCCACGCCTGCGCAGTTGGTGAGGGTTGCCATCACTCGCGTCGCAACGGGGATCTCTGGCCTCACAATGGGACCCCGTCAGCTGCGTCTGCGCAGTTGGGGGCTTTGGGTGAGTGGTACAATATTGCGTGTTGGGAATGGGACCCAACGGGTCCACACTTAGTCTAGTTTATTATTAAATTTACTGAACAATGGATAATTTTAAGGCAGAGATAGATAGATTCTTGATTAGTACGGGTGTCAGGGGTTATGGGGAGAAGGCAGGAGAATGGGGTCAGGAGAGTGAGTTTGACGGAGTAGACTTGATGGGCTGAATGGCCTAATTCTGCTCATATCACTTATGACCTTATGCACTTGTAAATAATTTACTTGTAATCAAATTGGATGATATTTCTTGAGATGCCCAGGTTTTAATTTCATCCCCATCATACCTCCCTTCCTACCCCTCATCGTCACAGATGATGGTAGATAAACAATTGGAGTTAGATGCTGTGGTCTCAGTGTGCCCAGTCTTTCTGGCTGACTGTGGCCCAAGCCATCTTCTGGTAAAATAAACTTCAGATGGCCTCACAATTCAAAGCTTCTGGCAAAAATGTAAAGATTTATGAACACCTGCATGGTGTTCCTTATCTATCTTCTCTCCCAAGCACACCTTTATCTTTTCTCATACCTGAGAGACTGAGTAGAGTCCTGATTAGTGGTGAAAACATTACTTCATCATTGTCATAATATAGGAAACACGGTAGCCAGAAAAGGCAGAGCAAGATCCCACAAGCTGAAATGTAATGACCAAATAATTAGTTTTAACAATGTTACCTCAATAATAATAACGACATGACAAAGGGACATCTCCCCTCTCCTCTCCAAGCTTCGAACAATAGGATCTCTTGCATGTAATGGGGTTGTCAAATGGATCTTTGTGTAGTGTCTCATCCTAATGATGGCACCTGCAATACTTCAACCCTTCCATAACCTAGGGTGCAGGACTGATTTTCCAACTTACCTTATTACACACATTGGAGTTTTTCTCTGGAACTCCGATGCTGAGAAACTATATTCTGCACTCTGGTATCTTTCTCTTCACTCTGCATTTTGTACTTGTGTTTGGCTTGACTGTTTTCATGTACAGTATTATCAATTGTATTCATGTACGGTATTATCTGAAGAAGGGTCTGAAGAAGGGTCCCGACCCAAAACGCCACCTGTCCATGTTCTCTAGAGATGCTGCCTGACCCATTGAGTTACTCCAACACTTTGTGTCCTTGTAGTATTATCTGGTTTGATTGGATAGGATGCAAACAAAAGCTTTTCACTGTACCTCGCATCATGTGACAATAATAAACTTAAACCTAAATCTGGACTGGTTTCTCAGTCGTCAAAGTCAAAGTCAAAGCTGAGATTAGATAAGATGACTCTTGACTAAAGACTGCAGAGAGGATCATCAGAACTGAACTCCCCTCCATGGACACAATCTACACACAGCGCTGTCAAAAAAGAGCAGGGAGAATCATTAGAGACACACTACATCCAGCTCACTCCCTGCTCAAACACAAAAACTGCACATACAACCTCAGGCACAGACGAGCGGACAGTATCGCCACAAATAGAACACGCTTTTTTAAGAGCTTCTTCCCTGCAACAGTGAGACTCTTGGCCAAAACACAACAAAATGAACTGATGTCCTGATATAGTGTTTGTGCAAGTTACAATGCTCTATGTGTCTTCTGTGTGTCTTTTTAAATTTTAAAAAAAATTGATTTTAATTTTTAATTTTAATTTTTAACTTAACTTGACTCTCTGAATAGCCGCACAAGAGTTCCTATGTGTGTAAGCACAAATGGCAAATAAAGGTTTTGACCTTTTTGACCTTTTGCGCCCCCCTGCAGATGCGTGCAGTGTGCATTCATTTCCTCAGCACGGCTAGGTTTACATCCATCGTAGACAATGGCCCACGGAGGAAAAAGTACTGAGAAATCTTAGTGCGCAGGGAGGGTGAAAAACAATGGACAATGGAGGACCCATCATGGGGGGAGCGCCATGAGGGAAGGGGAATAACAATGGATGACCAGGAATGGGGGAGGACGAGGGGGTTGGAAAACAAAGGAGCTGGGGGGAGGGGGGGGGGGGGTGGGTGATACTGTGTAACTTTGTCAGCATCCTTATGTGGTGACTTTTTGCATACCTTGGGTACGTAAAGAAAATAATTAGACTGTGCCTTGTCACATGTGGCAATAAAGTATTCCAATCCATCGCATTCTATTCCATTGCTGCCTCCAGTAAACAGAAATCTCTTGCCCGCATTTCCTCTGTAAAAACTTGGAACTGATTGCTCACCAGATGTCATGAAGAGAAAAAATGAACCCTCTAAAATTTACTCTGTGTCAAAAATATTTATTGTAAATCTTTTAAGAAGGTACATAAATTATTCATGTTAAACAGCGGAGTGCTCTCAGTATGGAATGGCATGAAGCAGAGAGACAAGAACATGTGTATAGATAGTTTAACTTAAACTGCTACATCAATCCTGGTCAATGACCCCTGTAGTGATATGGACCTGTACAACATCTGTGGACTAATTTGGATGTTGGACAAAAGTTAGATTGGTACTAATATAGAACCTCTCATGATCTCACGCAACCCCAAAGCAATTCATAACTGAAGTACAGCCAGACATGGTTATTTCCTACATTATAACACAATGTCTATACTTCAAAAGTACCGCATTGGCTATAAAAGCTTTGGTACTTCCTGAAGCTATTTAATGCACTTTATTAATGTCAGTATTTCTTTCACATCCACCTCATCTCTAACTTCTGAATTAGTTTAGATTTATAACACAAGCCTGAATCATTAGAGTGGCCTATTGACTAGGATTAATGCAGTAATAAAAGTCAAACCATGAACACATGTGATTTGGATTTCTCTGCTTTAAGCTCCATCAAAAGGATAGTGTACTGCTGCTCTACATTAAATATTTATATCAGTTCCTAATACCTTTTTCTGCAGATATTGCTCACACAGTGTATATTTTAGATCACTGGCTCTTTTGTGCGGTGTCCAAACTTGGGAATGAATTATTTAAAGGTACTTGTTAGAAACAACAGTGAAATAAAACGTGTATTGCAGGTTACGTGGCAAGGAGAGAGGGAGGGGGAGAGGGGGAGAGGAGGTCTGGTGGTTTTTAAAGAATAAAGAATAAAGAATAAAGAAAATCCACGTTTGGAAGAATCAGAAATAAAATCAGTGAGGCCAATGTTAAGAGATAGTGTGGGATAAAAAGAGCTGTTGGAGATGGTGCATTAGTCCCCAAATATTAACAAAACTGTCAGAAAGAGTATTAATTAAGAAATAAGAGCTAAGAACATGTAATGAGGATGCGACTTTAATTATATAAACCAAGCAAATCATGTTGCAAAACTAGTTTGGAGGATGTTAGGGTAATGAATCTCTGAGGCTGGTTATAATCTATATAATGATTTAGGTAGTTTAGAGTTTGGTAATGATACAAAGCTGGATGGGAGAGAGAGATGTAACGATTCTGCAAAGGGATGCACATTGGTTAAATAGGTGGCAGGTGGAAGGCAGATGGAGTATACAGCAGGGCAATGTTAAGTTCTTCACCTTGTTTCCTTTCCGCAAACATCTTATGGGCCTGTCCCACTTAGGCGACGTTTCAGCGGACTGCCGGCGACTGAACAACCGGGAACTGAAACGGCGACTGTCAGACACACACACACACACACAGACACAGACACACACACACACACACACACATACACACACACACACACACACACAGACACACACACACACACACACACACACACACGCACACATGCACACACACACACCACACACCACACACCACACACCACACACCACACACGGCCACGGCTTCGGAAGCTCAATCCAGCGCTAAATGCAGCTCAACTCCGCCTGTCTGGCCGGGTTAACCTACAGCCCTGCCTGGACTGACGGGGCACCAGCCTGGAATCGTGGAGTTAGCGCTGCTTCTCCGCGCTGGCTGTAAACCTGGACCATATTTCCCGTAAGTCCAGGCAGGGCTGTAGATTAACCGTGCGGGACAGGCAGAGTTGAGCTGGGTTTAGCGCTGCTTCTCTGCGCTGGCTGACTCCCGACGTCTCTGGCCACCCCCGGGGGGGCACTCGGGTGGGGATGGGGATGGTCCAGTGGCGATTCGGCAGCGATTGCAGCGCCGGAGAGCCAGGATCGATCCTGGCTGCGGATGAGGCACAGGTCTGTGTCCACGGCTGCCGAGAGTGTTTTAGCACGTCTCCCTCCTCCAATCACCGCGCTCTATCCTCAGTCCCACCTCCCCCCCCCCACTTCCGCCTCTAACCGACAACTCCCTCCTCCAATTATTGCGCTGAATCATCATGTCCCGCCCCCATTGCCTGCTGACCTACGTCTCTCTCGTCCAATCGGTGCCCTCGATCAGCAGTCCCACCTCCACTGTCTCACGGAAAGCGGAGATGTCACCGAGTTTTAAAATCCAGATTACAAAAAATGGGGGGCGGGGCCCTCAGTTATCAATTGTCAAGTATGAAGTTGTGGGAATTACAGAGACATGGCTGCAAGAGGCCCAGGGTTGGGAACTGAATATTCAAGGGTATACCTCCTATCAAAAAGACAGACAGGTGGGCAGTGGGTTTGGGGTTGCTCTGTTGGTGAGGAATGAAATTCAGTCCCTTGCAAGGGGTGATATTAAAACAGGAGATGTGGAGTCAGTATGGATAGAACTAAGGAATTGTAATGGTGAAACTACCCTAATGGGATTTACCTACAGGCCCCGAAACAGTAGCCTGGATATTGGGTGCAAGTTGAATCAAGAATTAAAATTGGCATGTCGTGAATGTAAAGCTATGGTTTTTTTATGGGAGATTTCAACATGTAGGTAGACTGGGAAAATCAGGTTGGTACTGGACCCCAAGTAAGGGAGTTTGTGGAGTGCCTCCGTGATGGATTCATAGAGCAGCTTGTATTGGATCCTACCAGGGAGAAGGGAATTCTGGATTTAATTTTGTTTAATGAACTGGATTTGATAAAGGGAACTTGAGGTTAAGGAGCCATTAGTAGGTAGTGACCATAATATGTTAAGTTTTAATCTACAATTTGAGAGGGAGAAGTGTAAATCGGAGGTGTCAATGTTACAGTTGAACAAAGGGGACTATGGAGCCATGATGGTCAAAGTTGACTGGAAAGATACTCTAGCAGTGATGACAGTGGAACAACAAAGGCAGGTATTTCTACTACAGTTGCAGGATCAGTTCATTCCAATGAGGAAGAAAGATTCCAAGGGGAGTAATGGGCGACTGTGGCTGACAAGGGAAGTCAGGGACAGTATAAAAATAAAAGAGAAGAAGTACAACATAGCAAAGATGTGCGGGAAGCAAGACGATTGGGTAATGTTTAAAGAGCAACAGAAGATAACTAAAAAGGCAATTTGGGGAGAAAAGATGAGGTACAAAGGTAAGCTAGCCAAGAATATAAAGGAGTGATCATAAAAGCTTCTTTAGGTATGTGAAAAGGAAAAAAAATAATTAAGACCAAATTTGGACACTTGAAGACTGAAAAAGGTGAATTTATTATGGGGAACAAGGAAATGGCAGATGAGTGAACCGGTACTTTGCATCCGTCTTCACTAATGAGGACACAAACAATCTTCCTGATGTACTAGTGGCCAGAGGATCTGGGGTGATGGAGGAACTGAACTAAATCCACATTAGGCATGAAATGGTGTTGGGTAGACTGATGGGACTGAAAGCTGATAAATTCCCAGGGGCTGATGGTCTACATCCCAGGGTACTTAAGGAAGTGGCTCTAGAAATCGTGGATGCATTGGTGATCATTTTTCAAGGCTCTAAAGATTCAGGATCAGTTCCTGTGGATTGGAGGGTAGCTAATTGTAAAGGAGTCCAGTCTGACACTGTAACTTTACTGAGTCTTTAATAAAGGCACATGTCAAACACGTCCCAGTACTGACTGCATCTAGTCTTCAGGCGTACTGGAACCAAGGGAGGAGCAAGGGGAAGATATCACAGTTATACTGAGATGACTGGGCGTGGTTAGTGGTATTGAGGTAGCTACATTATAGGTTGCATGCATAAACCATCTACATCCTTTCCCTTAGAAATCTAAAATTGAAGTTATAACAGTGGCAGTGTGATTATACAACACATGCAAATTTAAACGAAATCACCGTAGCGGACAGGAGGTTTGACAACCCGACCCGAGCGTGTGCGTATAGCACCATCACCCTCCCCACCAGATAGAAGAGGAGGCGGAGCAGTAGCAGCCAGGAAGGAGAAAGTCGGCGGAGACCCAACCGGGAATGCGGAAGGTGACCCAACCGGCACAGGTGATCCAGGAGGAGGAGACGGGGGAGAAGGAGGAGAAGGAGAACGAGCAGGGGAGGAGATCATCTGCCCAAAACCAGGAAGCGCAGAGGGAGGAGAACGCGGCAAGCGAACTGACCGGGGCATGCAGGGAGCTGTGGGGTAATTAGTAATGACAGGCTCGAAACGCAACGGAGGAGCGTAGGGATCCACAGGAGGAGGCTGAGGCTCGTTAACGGCCAACAGGTGCTGGTGGCTCCGGTGGTAGACAGTTCCATCAAAGTCCACCAGGTAAGATCTCGGGGAATCGTCCACACCAACAACGGTTGCGAGTCGGGAGAACCCGGTGGCTGTCTGCATGCGGACGACCTGGCCAGGCAGTAGTGGTGAGAGCGGGCGGCAGGACTTGTCGTGAGAGCGGCGCTGTACCTCATGCTTGTGAGCAATCCGTTGCTGGACGGCGGCAGGCTGGAGGACCTTGGGCACCAGGGATTGCTGGGCGATCGGCATCGGTGGGCGAAGCACGCGGGACATCAGACGCTGGGCAGGGGATCGCATGGTAGGGTCCCGTGAGATGTTGCGAAGGTTTAGTAGACCTAGGTAGAAGTCACCATTGGAGAGACGAGACTGCTCGAGCAAATTCTTGGCACTGCGGACAGCTCGCTCGGCCAGGCCGTTGCTCTGCGGGTATTCGGGGCTGCTGGTATAGTGAGTGAAGTTCCACTTCACAGCGAAAGCCTGGAATTCTGCACTGGTGAACTGACGGCCGTTGTCGGTCTGCAAGCGGACCGGGGACCCAAAGGTAGCAAAGTGTCTGCGCAGCTTACTGATAACCATTTCAGAGGTGATAGCAGGGAGAAGGTCCACTTCGAACCAGTTGGAGTATGAATCAACCAACACCAGGTAATGCTTGCCTCGCCATTCGAATATGTCAGCAGCCAGCGAGGTCCAGGGCATGGCAGGTGCAGGCTGCTGCAGAAGTGGCTGGCGCTGCTGATGTGGGGCAAGAGTGTTGCAATCAGGACAGGAGGCAACTCGGGCTTTAATGTACTTGGCCATGCCGGGCCAATAGTATTGTTCTTGGGCATGTGAGACGGTGGCATCGGCTCTGGGATGCCCCATGTGGGCAGCGTTGTAGTACAAGTCGTATAGGGAGGCAGGGACGACCACCTTGTGACCCTTGATGATGATGCCATCCCGGAGCACAAGCTCGTCGCGGACCAGAAAGAAGGGGTGGGCGCCCGCAGGCAGTGAGGTGCGTCTGCTGGGCCACCCCCGCTGGATGACAGCTGCGAGCTGTTGCAGGTCGGGGTCGTTGGCGGTGTGCTCAACCAGGCACTGCAGCTGCTTAGAGGGAACAAAGTTGACATTTAGTACCTGCAGATCCTCCTGCTCGTAGGGGTGCCTGTCACAGGAGGATGGGGGGCCCGGGACAGCGCGTCGGCCACATGCATCTCGGTGCCCCTCTTGTACACGATCAGAAAGTCGAACCGCTGGAGCTGTAACATCATGCGCTGGAGTCTAGCTGGAGCGATGTGGATAGGCTTATTGAGGATGGTCACCAAGGGTTGATGATCCGTCTCGACGGTGAATCTGGTACCGAAAAGGAAGTCCTTGAACTTGGAGCAGGCGAATACAACCGCAAGAAGCTCCTTCTCGATTTGTGCATAGCGCTGCTCAGTGTCTGTCATGGTACGCGAGGCATAAGAAATGGGCTGCAGCGAGCCGTCATCATGGAGTTGCAGGCAGGCAGCACCGAGTCCGAAGCGGGAAGCATCGCACGTAACTACAATTGGACGTTGCAGATCGAAAAACTTGAGAGTCGGTGTGCTAATCAGCTTTGTTTTGAGAAGGTCGAAAGCCTGCTGGTGTTGGGGAAACCAGGACCAGGCAATGTCTTTTTTCGTCAGTTGCCTCAGGGGTGCGCTCAACTCGCTGAGGTTGGGGATGAACTTTCCCAAATAGTTGACCATGCCCAGGAAACGCTGCAGGCTGGTCACGTCGGTCGGGGCAGGCAGCTCGGAGATAGCGTTGGTCTTCTGCGGATCAGGTTTCAGCCCGTGGGCTGTGAAGATGTGGCCAACATAGGGTACTTCAGCTACACGGAACTTGCACTTTGACGGGTTAAGTTTTAAGTTGATCTGGCGAGCGCGGTCTAGAATCCGTCGGAGGTTGTGGTCGTGCTCAGCAGCATCTTTCCCATAAACCAGGATGTCATCCACGATAATGGCACACGGCAGACCAGCAAACAGTTGCTCCATGGAGCGTTGAAACACTTCGCTAGCAGAGTTGATGCCGAACGGCATCCGCAAAAATTTGAATCTTCCGAAGGGGGTGCCAATAGTGGTTAAGTCTGAGGAGTGTTTGTCTAGAGGTATTTGCCAGAATGAGCTCCTGGCATCAAGGACAGAGAACACCATGGCCTGACCGACCTGGGCAGCAACATCTTCTACAGTCCTCATGGGGTAATGAGGACGCCTTATTGTCAGATTTAAGTCTTTGGGGTTGATGCACACCCGTATCTCGTTCTTACCCTTCTTCATGGTGGCGACCATGGTGGAGACCCACTCAGTGGGTTCGCTGACAGCTTCAAGCACTCGCATGTCAACCATGTTCTTAAGCATTGCTTCGACCTTGCCCTTCATGGCAAACGACACCCTGTGTGGAGCACGGACCACTGGTACAACCGACGGGTCAGTTGCGATCTTGTACACAAGGGGCAGCTTACCCAGAACATCATCGAATAGGTCAGGGTACTCGGAGAGTGGATTCAGCATCACCCGCACTTCGTGGACAGTACGGTCAAAGGACACCAGCCCGAGATCCTGACACGCCTGATTGCTCAACAGAGTCACACAGTCAGTCAAGAATGAAAAACGACAGGTCACGCGAAGATTTCTTCAACACACAGTGGAAGGTGGCCCTCCCCACAGGTTTCAGCTCCTCTCCCCCATAAGCACGCAATATGGAGCGATCAGTAGTCAACAGCTCATTATTTCTTATCTTCCTGAACAGGGATGTTGACATAACATTCACTTTCGCCCCCGTGTCCAGCTTAGCTGTGAAGGACTTGTTGTTGACAGTGACAAGCACAGAAGGATCGGGGAGGCGAGATTGATTATGAAGGAGAGAATAAACACTGGCATCTCCCATGGAAATACTGGGCTCAGAGTCGAGGGCAGTGTCGACAGAAGACTGGGAACCGAATTCGTTATCAACTTGTTGAAGGTTGTTTAAAACTTGTCTGGGAGCTGGAGGAACGTTCCCATGGGAGCGACAGGCAGCTGAGAAATGGTTCATCTTCTTACAGAAATTACAAGAAATTTACCAAATGCTGGGCACTGCAACTGCATAGAGTGGACATAATTGCAGTTGGGGCACTTCTTGACAAGCGGGACCCGAGCGGCATAAGTCAGCCGCAGTGCAGGGCGAACGTTGTCTTGGTATGGGGTATGTGTGTGGGGGGTGGGGGTGGTGTGGGGGGGGGGGTGGGGGTAACTTTTAAATCTCTCCCTGCACGGGAGACCCGACCTTTTCTTTGTCGGGTCTCCGTTGTCGTTGGGGCTGCAACGAGGAGCGGCCTCCAACAGGAAGACCGGGGGCTGTGGTGCCGAGTACTCACCTCACCGTCGCGGAGCTGGCCAAGTCCAGAGCGGGTGGAGCTGTGGTGGACGCTGCTGCGACCCGACCCCCGGAGATTCGGTCGCTGCAACTGCGGGTTTGGCGGGCGGCGGCACCGGGAGCCCGCGGGTCCCTGGAGGGAGACAGCTTTTCAGGGCTTCCGCAACGGCGACTTCTCCCGCCCGAGTTGCGGGGTTGAAGAGCTCCAGAGCGGGGCCTTACATCATCATCCCGCGCGGCTTGGAATGGCTGCGGGACTGCGAGCGCGCGCCGGGGGCTCTAACATCAAGACCCGGTGCGCGACCTTGCATCACCCGGCGTGGCTTTAATGGCCGCGGGACAATTCGCCATAGCCCGCCGGGGGCTTTGACTTTGACTCTGACATCGGGGGGGAGAGTGCAGTGGAGAGATAAGTTTTTTTGGCCTTCCATCACAGCAATGTGATGGATGTTTATGTAAATTATGTTGTGTCTTGGGTCTATTTGTTTGTAATGTATGGCTGCAGAAACAACATTTCGTTTGGACCTCAAGGGGTCCAAATGACAATAAATTGAATTGTATTGTATTGTATTGTATTGTATTGTATTGCTTGCGACGGGGCATAGCAACACCAGTCAGATTAATAGCCCGATTGTCAGATCCCCTCTGCCCATGTAGCGGGGCAACCACCTCAGCTATTCGGCATGCATGCATAGCCTCAGTCAGGGTGAGATCCGGTCTTCGCAGCAGCTCTGCTCGTAGCTTCTGATCTAGCATGCCGGTAACCAAAATATCTCTGGTGAGCTGATCACGCATGTTCTCGAAACGGCACCGCTGAGCAAGGTAGCGCAGGTCAGCGATAAAACATTCAACAGGTTCATCAGGCTGCTGTTTCCTTGTAAAGAATCTAGCCCGCTCCAATATACGGTTGGAGGGCAAGTCACAAATCTCCGCAAACTTGCGTAAGAGACATACCGGGTCGTTGGCAGATTCCGCTGGCTCGACGACCTGGTCGTTGTCATCCAGGACCGCTGGATTGTAAGTGAAAGCCTGAGCACGCTTCATAGCATCGGTACCGGCAAGGTTCAGCAGGAGTGAGGCTTTGACTGCATCAGGGTCGTTTCGGTGCACGATGTTGATGAAGTGGTTGTAGTCCATCACGAAAGTAGCCCATCGCTCCGCAATGTCAGCGTCAAAGACAAGGGGAGAGAGTTTGCGGCACGAGAATGCCATGGTAAATAGGGGATTAAACACTAGTAAAACTAGGAGCAAATAAAACCCGATAAACAGGAGGCGTGCGTTTAACTTACTGACACCATGTAAAGGATTCCAGTCTGACACACTGTAACTTTACTGAGTCTTTAATAAAGGCACATGTCAAACAAGTCCCAGTACTGACTGCATCTAGTCTTCAGGCGTACTGGAATCAAGGGAGGAGCAAGGGGAAGATATCACAGTTATACTGAGATGACTGGGCGTGGTTAGTGGTATTGAGGTAGCTACATTATAGGTTGCATGCATAAACCATCTACACTAATGTTATCCCATTTTTAAGAAAGGCAGGAGAGGGAAAACAGGGTATTATAGACCAGTTAGCCTGACATCGGTGTTGGGGAAGATGGCTGGAGTCAATCATAAAAGATGAAATAACGGCACATTTGGATAGCAGTAACAGGATCGGTCCGAGTCAGCATGGATTTACAAAGGGGAAATCATGCTTGACTAATCTTCTGAAATTTTTAGAGGATGTAACTAGGAAAATGGACATGCGAGGGCCAGTTGATGTAGTGTACCTGGACTTTCAGAAAGCATTTGATAAGGTCCCACATAGCAGATTATTGGGCAAAATTAGGGCGCATGGTATTGTGGGTAGGGTGCTGACATGGATAGAAAATTGGTTGGCAGACAGGAAACAAAGAGTAGGGATTAACGGGTCCCTTTCAGAATGGCAGGCAGTGACCAGTGGGGTACCGCAAGACTCGGTGCTGGGACTGCAGCTATTCACAATATACATCAATGATTTAGATGAAGGGATTCAAAGTAACATTAGCAAATTTGCAGATGACACAAAGCTGGGTGGCAGTGTGAACTTTGAAGAGGATGCTATGAGAATGCAGGGTGACTTGGAAGGTTGGGTGAGTGGTCAGATGCATGGCAGATGCAGTTTAATGTGGACAAATGTGAGCTTATCCACTTTGGTAGCAAAAACAGGAAGGCAGATTATTATCTAAATGGTGTCAAGTTGGGAACTGCGAAAGTACAACGTGATCAGGGGGTCCTTGTTCATCAGTCAATGAAAGTAACCATACAGGTACAGCAGCCAGTGAAGAAAGCGAATGGCATGTTGGCCTTCATAACAAGAGGAGTTGAGTATAGGAGCAAAGATGTACTTCTGCAGTTGTACAGGGCCCTAGTGAGACCACACCTGGAGTGTTGTGTGCAGTTTTGGTCTCCAAATTTGAGGAAAGACAGTCTTGCTATTGAGGGAGGGCAGCATAGACTCACAAGGTTAATTCCCGGGATGGCGGGACTGTCATATGCTGAGAGAAGGGAGCGGATGGGCTTGTATACTCTGGAATTTAGAAAGAAGAGAGAGTATCTTATTCAAACATATAAGATTATTATGGGTTTGGACATGCTAGAGGCAGGAAATATGTTCCCGATGTTGGGGGAATCCAGAACCAGGAGCCACAGTGTAAGAATAAGGGGTAATCTATTTAGAATGGAGATGAGGAAACACTTTTTCACACAGAGAGTTGTGAGTCTGTGGAATTCACTGCCTCAGAGTGCAGTGGGAGGCCGGTTCTCTGGATACTTTCAAGAGAGAGCTCGATAGGGCTCTAAAAGATAGCGGAGTCAGGGGATATAGAAACATAGAAAATAGGTGCAGGAGGAGGCCATTCGACCCTTCGAGCCAGCACCACCATTCATTGTGATCATGGCTGATCATCCCCTATCAATAACCCGTGCCTGCCTTCTCCCCATATCCCTTGACTCTACTAACCCCTAGAGCTCTATCTAACTCTCTCTTAAATCCATCCAGTGATTTGGCCTCCACTGCCCTCTGTGGCAGGGAATTCCATAAATTCACAACTCTCTGGGTGAAAAAGTGTTTTCTCACCTCAGTCTTAAATGACCTCCCCTTTATTCTAAGACTGTGGCCCCTGGTTCTGGACTCGCCCAACATTGGGAACATTTTTCCTGCATCTAGCTTTTCCAGTCCTTTTATAATTTTATATGTTTCTATAAGAACCCCTCATCCTTCTAAACTCCAGTGAATACAAGCCTAGTTTTTTCAATCTTTCCTCATATGACAGTCCCGCCATCCCAGGGATCAATCTCGTGAACCTACGCTGCACTGCCTCAATCACAAGAATGTCCTCCCTCAAATTAGGAGACCAAACTGTACACAATACTCCAGATGTGGTCTCACCAGAGCCCTATACAACTGCAGAAGAACCTCTTTACTCCTATACTGAAATCCTCTTGTTATGAAGGCCAATATTCCATTAGCTTTCTTCTCTACCTGCTGTACCTGCACGCCAACTTTCAGTGACCGGTGTACAAGGACACCCAGGTCTCGCTGTACCTTCCCCTTACCTAACCTAACCCCATTGACATAATAATCTGCCCTCTTGTTTTTGCCACCAAAGTGGATAACCTCACATTTATCTATATTATACTATATCTGCCACTCATCTGCCCACTCACTCAACCTGTCCAGGGCACCCTGTAACCTCCTAACATCCTCTTCACAGTTCATACTGCCACCCAGCTTTGTGTCATCCGTAAACTTGCTAGTGTTGCTCCTAAATCCCTCTTCCAAATCATTAATATATATGGTAAACAGTTGGGGCCCCAACACCGAGCCTTGCGGCACTCCACTCGCCTCTGCCTGCCATTCTGAAAAGGACCCGTTCACTCCTACTCTTTGCTTCCGGTCTGCCAACCAATTTTCTATCCATGTCAACACCCTATCCCCAATACCATGTGCTCTAATTTTAGTCACTGGTCTCCCGTGCTGGACCTTATCAAAGGCTTTCTGAAAGTCTAGATACACTACATCCACTCGCACCCCTTCATCCATTTTACTTGTCACATCCTCAAAAAATTCCAGAAGATTAGTCAAGCATGATTTCCCTTTCATAAATCCATGTTGACTTGGACTAATCCTTTTACTGCTATCCAAATGTCCCATTATTACCTCTTTAATAATTGACTCCATCATCTTTCCCACCACCGAAGTCAGGGCTAACTGGTCTGTAATTCCCCGTTTTCTCTCTTGCTCCTTTCTTGAAAAGTAGGATAACATTAGCTATCCTCCAATCCACAGAAACTGATCCTGAATCTATTGAACATTGGAAAATGATCACCAATGCGTGCAATATTTCTAGAGACACCTCCCTGAGGACCCTGGGATGCTGACCATCAGGTCCATGGGGAAAAGCAGGAACGGGGTAATGATTGTGGATGACCAGCCATGATCATATTGAATGGCGGTGCTGGCTCGAAGGGTCGAATGGCATACTCCTGCACCTATTGTCTATTGTCTATTGTCAAATGTTGGCAGATAGGATTAGTGTAGCTGGGACATTTTGGCCAGTGTGGGCTAATTGGGCCGAAGGGTCTATTTCCACACTGAATGACTTTATGACTCCTATAATAAATTATTTAGCCTCTAGTTCGATCACATTATTTGCGTTGAACAAAATGGTCAGAAAAGCCCCGAATGGATACCATATGGCAATCAACATAATGCTTATAGACTAATCCAGTTCAGTTTATTGGATTATTGGAATTTTAGCGAACTGGATTGCACCATATTTTATGAATAGTTTGAGGGGAGACATCATTGAAACTTACCCAATACTGAAAAGCCTGAATAAGTGGATGAGGAGATGATGTTTCCATGAGTGGGAGCGTCTCGGACCAGAGCCAAAGCATCAGAATCAAAGGATATATCTTTAGAAAGGAGATGAGGAGCAATTTCTTTAGTCTGAGGGTGGTGAATTTTTTGGAATTCATTGCTACAGATGGCTGTGGAGGCCACGTCCATAGATATATTTAAGGCGGAGATTCTTGATTAGTAATGGTGTCAGGAGTAATGAGGAGAAGGCAGGAAAGATAGATCAACCTTGATTGAATGGCAGCGTAGAAGTATGGGACTGAATGGCATAATTCTGCTACTATAATTTCTGAATTTCTGTAAGATTACCTAGCATAACATATTGTTAAACTACAAAGTACATTCCTGCCTCACAAACGTTAAACTTAATTTGTACCATTGAGGAAGAAAGCAAAGCCTAAAACATAATAGTTAAGCAGCCCTTTGGAATGTTCTGTTAAAGATAACCTCCTTTCACCAAAAAACACAGGATTATAGTAATCCATTTTGCAACTCCATGACTATTAGAGGCCCATGTTAGCACCAAGCCAAGCAAAATACATAGATGAAGATTTGATTGATATAGTTTGCGTTAAATATATATGCCAGATTTTCTCAATTTATATGGGATTTAAGTCAGTGAGCCTGTTTCCAGGATTTAAGGCCTCTATATGGATGTGTAAAATAACAAATGCATTTCTCTTGAAAGGAGCAATAATATTGAAGGGAAAAATAGTATATACAGACTCTGCTCCCAAGAAAATTATCTCTGCTCCCAAGAAAACTCCTAATGTGACTGGGATTAACTGGCCTGTTAATCACAAATAACCTCTGGCAAGAATGGTTAATAATAGTAAAATTAAACGAGAACTTACCAGTTTGAAATTTGATCTGTATTTTATGAGGAGTTACGATGAGGGATTACGTGAAGAGCCCGCTCAGCACGCATGCGCGGCATACTTCAAAGCAGCGGTGTGGAATCTCAGATAGACACAGTTATTGAAATAAACATAGTAAAGAAAAGGAGACATCAGTTATCAGTTTGACCCATATTATTGAGGGTGGGAGCGGAGGGCACGTAATCCCTCATCGTAACTCCTCATAAAATACAGATCAAACTTCAAACTGGTAAGTTCTCGTTTAATCTTACTATTTTACTTCGGAGTCACGTGAGTGACTACGTGAAGATTTAAAAGCTCTGTGATTTCAAACCGTGTAACAGTTATTACTTCACTCACTGCCGAAGTCCTTGAGGGAGGAAGTGTGTTATCGTAATCAACCAATGAATCTGTTTGTAGAAAAAACACAAAGGTATTTGTTAACAATAACAACAAGAATTAAACTGCTCCCCTGGGCTTAAATTAAATATTTGCAGTCTGTAAAATCTTTTCTGCAAATAAAACAGGTTTTGCCAACGGCTTGTTATAAAAAGTTCTGAACGTTGTTTCCCTCGACCATCCTGCTGTAGCCAGGATGTGATCTATCGGCACGTCCATTCTTTCGGCCGTTGATGTGGATGCTGCCCTGGTGGAGTGAGATTTGTACATGTTAGTGTCAATCCCGGCAGCTTTTTTAGTACCTGCTTGAGCCATCTCGAAATGGTTTGGCTCGTCACCCGACCATAAGGTTTTTTATGACTGACCCATAAGGCTTTTTCACTCCCTCGAATATTTTTGGTTGTATCTATGTAGGACAGTAGGTGGATCATGGCACATAACCGTGGTTCTGGTGGGTAAGCCCGGAATTCCACGACTGGATTAGGTGTTCCTGGTCTGCTCTGTTTGATCAGTCCCTGGATAATGAAAGAGATCTGGTCTGGAGCTGTGATCATGTTGTCCAGTCGCAATAGGTGTAGTGACTGGACCCTCTGTACAGATACAAGTGCCATCAACATGAGTGTTTTGAGCGTAGATTGTTCCAGGTTGAGGGATCTGGCTGGTGGCCATCCCCTGAGGTATGTCAGGACCACACTGACATCCCATATATGGGTGTACCTTTGTCTAGGGGGGTTAGAGTTGTAAATACCCTTCATTAGTTTGACCACCAGCGGGTGGGACCCCATGGCCTGTTGTCCTGGAGCTTGTTTTAAATAGACAGACAGGGCACTTCTAGCTGTGTTGATGGCACTGTAGCTGAGTCCTTCATCGTGGTGAAGGTTCGCCAGGAATTCCAGTACGTTGGTAACTGTAGCGGTTGTGTAGGTGGTCCCTGTATCCAAGCAGTACTTCTCCCACTTTTTGATGCTGGACAAGTACTGTTTTCTTGTGGATGTTCGGAGGGATGTCGTGGAGTAATGGGAACCATGGCTGTGTAGGCCAGTCGGGTACTATCAAAATACCTGAAGCAGAGTCCATTTGTATGTTGCGTTGTACACGGCTGATGAGGTAGAAGGGAGGAAATGCATAGAAGAAGAAATTTCCCCAATCCAGCGCGAACGCATCTACCGCTGCTGCCTCAGGGTCTGGTTCCCATCGACATACATAGGTACCTGGTGATTTAGCCTTGATGCAAATAAGTCGATATCTGGCGTGCCATATTGCTTAATAATCTTTGCAAACACTTTGGGGTTTAACATCCATTCGGTGTTGTCATTAAATTTGCGTGGCCTGGTGTCTGCCACTGTATTTAGCTTACCTGGCAGGTAAGTTGCTGATAGCCAAATATGTCTTTCGACACACCATTGCCAAATTGTGTTGACCAATTTGTTGCATGATATCGATTTTATGCCGCCCATATGGTTAATGTAGGCCACCACCGTAGTATTGTCTATTTGTAACCGTACATGCAAGTGATGCATATTGGATGCATATGCTTTTAAACCATAAAAGGCACCCAACATCTCTAGATAGTTAATGCCCAGTGTAAGTAGTAATGATGACTCTAGGTTGGTCCATCTACCACCTGTGCTGGATATGGAGTTAGTCGCTCCCCAGCCTTGAGCACTGGCATCTGTTTGGATAACTAAAGTAGGGTTAATGATGATGATAGGACTGAAACTATGCCAAACGTTTTCTGCCCACCACTGTAGTTCTGATATTGCTTCAGTGGGTAATTTCATGATACGATCATAATGACCTGCATGTCGTTTTAGTGCCTGTACCTTTGCTCTTTGTAAGTTTTGATAGTGCAAAGGTCCAAATTGTGTAGCCGGAAATGCTGCTACCATTTCCCCAATTACTCTTGCTACTTGTCGAATAGTTGGTCGCTCGTTGACCATTAAATTGTTGCATGATTGTGCCAATTCAGTTGTTTTGTCTTTTGGCAAAGTTACAGACATGTGGACTGAATTAATTGTGAAGCCCAAGTAGTCCATGGTTGTGGATGGCTTCAACTTAGATTTATCTGGATGTAAGACAAATCCCAGGGTTTCGAACAACTGTTTGGTAGCTGATACAGCTGATATAGCCAATTCCATGGTCTTGTCTACTATTAATATATCATCAAGATATGCCGTGACAATATGTTTTTGTCTTCTTAAAATTGCCAGGGCTGGGTTTAGTATCTTGGTGAATAATCTTGGGCTGATGTTAAGCCATTGGGTAACGCTTTAAACTGCCATAGTTGCCCCATCCAGGTAAATTTCAGGTATCTGCGATGATCCTTGTGAATGGGTACTGAATAGTAAGCATCTTTGAGGTCAATGCTTGCCATGAAGTATCCTTTGGAAATTAGTTGTTTGGCAGTAACAAGCGTTTCCATTTTGAAATGTACATACTTAACAAACATATTTAGTGAAGTTAAGTCAATGATGATGCGACATCCACCATCTCTTTTGGTTTTTGTGAATATATTTGATACAAATTCCAAGGGTTCATGTTTTGTTTTTTTGATGATACCCTTTGTGATTAGTGTCACCAGTTCAACTTGTCCCTCTCGTTTTTATTTAACTGAGAGGGAAAAGACCCTCTGGGGTGAATGTTGAACTGGTGGAAATTTTTCTAGTATAAATTGTATTTTGTATACACTAATGCTATTGAGTATATACTTGTCACTCGTGATAGACTCCCATGCTCCCTTAAACAGGTGTAATCTCCCCCCTGTTAGTATTGAGCCCGTACTTTCTATATGCTGGTAGGAACCAGACCCACCTACCTCCATGGTTATGGGTGTTTCTTCTGTCTCTTCCCAGACCAGAGAGTCTGGCGCGTTGTCTGACGTGGCGGTGATGTTGGGGGGTGGCGCATTTTCCATGGGGTCCGCTCTGGGCCCTTGGTCTAAAAAAGACTTCCGGTGATAAATGCGGACCCCGAGCTTTCACCAGTCCCATATGGTAGACGTCGACTGGTGGACGCGATGGGGTGCTGCCGCTTGGGTATTGTTGTTTTGGGTTTGCTCGTCCCGGGGCCTGCCCTCAAGAGACCGAAAGTTTTAGAGGCCTCTTCAATATCTTTTACTTTTTTCGTGAGGTCTTTGCCAAAGAGCAGTGTGTCTGGCTCAGTGGCTGGGGTTTTGCACAACCCCGCGAATTTTGGATTTAGGGCAGGTCTTATCTTTACGGAGGTTATTTATCTCGAACTGCGTGTTGTACAACAGTGCAAGAGTGTTTTGTTGGTTTGTGGTAATCTCCGTATTGTCCACAGAACGAGCAATGATGTGATGGCTGACGTCAGGAGCCTGAGGATCCGCTGCAGTATCAGCTCCTGGTTCCGAATATTTGTCCCGAAATGCCCCCAGATTTGGCTGTTGACAGCCGGCACTTTGAGGGACTCACAATTTTCTGGAGCTGTGTACATTTTTAAGGCCTCATTAACCACCTGCTCCTGTAGGGGCCTGTTGGAGAGATGGTTGATGCTGGCCGCTAGTTTAGGCTCTAATGGCCTTCCTGCACGTGGGGCTGCCACGTAGCGGTCCACCACACCCAGCAGCTCTTCCTGGTCCTGCACCCCTTGCATACTCCCGACTTCTTCAGCCAGCGTCCCCTCTTCCTGACCAGCCCAGTCCTGGTCACCAAAGCTACCCTCGGTTGAGGAGGAAGTGATGGGCAGTGCACAAGGCACTGTGGAGGGAGTGCCTGAACTCCCCCTGCGAGAGCGCCCCTCACGCAGCGCGTCTCGCTGGAGCACCTGCTCCAGGAGCCGCTCCATGTGGCTCAGGCGGCTGTCTCTCCCCCGTGCGGGTGGAGAGATGTCCCCGTCCGACGAGTCGGAAACCACCAGCCGGACACTTTTTTGGGTAGCTTTACATCCAGCCAGCTGCTCAGGCGCTAGCGGGACTGGGCTCGGCACGGTGTCGGGGATGGCGGAGCACCTGGTAAGCGGTCCTACCGCCTGTTGCTGCCCCCCCCAGATTGAATGCTCCTCCGTTGGAGTCGAGCGGGGAACAGGTTTGTTCAAGAGCCTTTTTGTTCTCTGCCTGTAAAACGAAGCAGAAGGCTCTCCTGTGAAAGAAACCCGACCTCAGGGTACCTACCTGACGGTCCGTCTTTCAATCTGTAGCGGGAGCGCCTGACTCCCGATGCGGCCGCTGTTGCACTGCTGAACGCAATGCCGCGCATGCGTGCTGAGCGGGCTCTTCACGTAGTCACTCACGTGACTCCGAAGTAAAATCATGTATTGATTGATTAAATCAAAGGAATGTATGTAACACAATGCTGCAGCTATTAGACACATTGCCTCACTGAGCTAGTGACCCAGGTTCATCTCCGACCTCGGGTGCTGTCTGTTTACATGCTCTTCCTGTGATTGCAGGAGTTTCCTTCAACATTTCAAGGACAAACGGGTGGGTAGGACAATTGCCCCTAGTGTGTTGGTGAGTGATAGAACTGGAAGAGAATTAAAGAAAATACAGAGAAAATTTTTAAAATAGGATTACTGTAGGATTAGTGAGATAGATGGTTGATGGTCAGTTGATGCTGAATGGCGAATGGCCTGTTTCCATGAGTCTCTCTCTGACACTATGATCAGATATTAACCAGAAGCAGGGTATGTGATGGTCAGACAGCAAACTAAATTTCAGAAGTAATATGAAGCATTTTCTTGCTTTAGATTTGTCACAAGATGATAACTGATGTTGCGTACATTAGTGGAATTGGTGAACTTCATGTTCAAAATACATATAACAATGTCATGCTTTTTATAATTTGGAGAGAACATTTTGAAGAAACTTCTAATGTTAACAGAGCTTTCTCTTTCTTGAAGAAGAGATTTATTAAATCAATGCATTACTGTTTTAGTTTTTTTGTTTTAGGGATACAGCACAAAAACAGGCACTTCAGTGCCGACCAATGATCCTCGCACAATAACATTAGGAATGCAGGTGCAGCAGGCAGTGAAGAAAGCAAATGGTATGTTAGCATTCATAGCAAAAGGATTTGAGTATAAGAGCAGGGAGGTTCTACTGCAGTTGTACAGGGTCTTGGTGAGACCACACCTGGAGTATTGCGTACAGGTTTGGTCTCCTAATCTGAGGAAAGACATTCTTGCCATAGAGGGAGTACAGAGAAGGTTCACCAGACTGGGATGGCAGGAATTTCATATGAAGAAAGACTGGATAGACTTGGCTTGTACATGCTAGAATTCAGAAGATTGAGGGGGGATCTTATAGAAACTTACAAAATTCTTAAGGGGTTGGACAGGCTAGATGCAGGAAGATTATTCCCGATGTTGGGGAAGTCCAGAACCAGGGGTCACAGTTTAAGGATAAGAGGGAAGTCTTTTAGGACCGAGATGAGAAAATCATTTTTTACACAGAGAGTGGTGAATCTGTGGAATTCTCTGCCACAGAAGGTAGTTGAGGCCAGTTCATTGGCTATATTTAAGAGGGAGTTAGATGTGGCCCTTGTGGCTAAAGGGATCAGGGGGTATGGAGAGAAGGCAGGGATGGGATACTGAGTTGGATGATCAGCCATGATGATATGGAATGGCGGTGCAGGCTCGAAGGGCCGAATGGCCTACTCCTGCACCTATTTTCTATGTTTCTATGTTTCTAACACTACCCTACACACAGTAGGGACAATTTACAGTTTTACCGAAGCCAATTAACCTACAAGCCTGTATGTCTTTGGAATGGGGAAGGTAATCGGAGTGCCCGGAGAAAACCCACGCACGTCACGGGAAGAACGTACGAACTCCGTACAGACAGCACCCATGGTCAAGAAGGAACCTGGGTCTCTGGCACTACAAGGCAGCAACTCTACCACTGCGCTAGCATGCTGCCCCTTCCGTTTGACCAAAAAATGGGATTGTGTGAATTTTGTTTTCTCTACCACAGTAGCACGTAAGCTGTGACATGGGTAATAGATAGAGGAGTCAGGAACCAACTGGTTTCAGATCAGTACTGCTCACAATATGCCTACATCATTTGGAAGATGTAATATGGGCAGGTGCCAGATGTAAAGGAGATAAACAACGTTCAAAATGATCTGCACCAATTAAGCAGATTTGCCAAGCTTATGATTGATTTGCAGCTGGCAACACTTGATTTCCACTGCCTGGTCAGAGATGCACTCTTGCAGCTGGAAAAGTGTATTTATATGCATCAGCAGTGATCTGCTCTCTGCCAATACATTTTCAATCAGTGATAGCTCAAAAGGGTGAAGAGAAAAAATTCAGCTTCAATTTACAAAGCTCCAGGATATTCAATGGCTGCCCTGCAGACATTTTAAGGGCAGTGCTCAATGTATGTCATAATAATGTCATAATTAAAAAATAATATGTCAGGCACTGGGGTTTATATCCACTTTTTATCCACTTTGGGACCATCAACTTCTTCTTCTTCGTAGACTTGGTCTGATTTGGTTGTATATCTGGGTAAGAAGCCATGGGCAAAAAATTAGAAATAAACATTGGAATGCATTGTTAAAGATAACCTTGTTCCACCAGAAATCAGAGGATCATCTGCCCTGATGTGACTGATATTCAAAAGTAGCCATCGTGAATAGTAGCTGATGTTGTTCAAGAATGTGGAAACCAAAATAAAAATTGCACTCATTGATTCATTGTACAGGAATACAGATTAGCAGATTAGCAACATTGTGTAGTGAAGAAGGATTCTAAAGTTGATGGCTTTAGCCTCCCAGACATATATTTATTTATTGCAAATTTATTTATTTGATTAGTACAGGTGTTAGAGGTTATGGGTAGAAGGCAGGAGAATAGGGTTAGTTGGGAAAGAGAAGGATTAGCCATGATTGAATGGTGGAGTAGACTTGATGGGCCGAATGGTCTAATTCTGTTCCTATCATTTATGATATTATGATCTTATACAATACGGTAGAACTTTGTTTATCCCAGGAGGGAAATTGATCTGCCAACAGTCATAAAACACAAGAAACATGAAACATGAAATTAAAATGACGAGTGGAAAGGATTGAGGATGTGCAAAGATTGGGTAGGAGGAGGGGAGGGATGGAGGGGGGGGGGGGGGGGGGGGGGGGGGGGGGGGATGGGAGTCATTCTACCCCACGACCGAAGGGGGGGGGGGGGAATTGTACAGTTTGATATGATATAAAATTTATTCAAATTCATCCTAACCTATCTTCAAACTCAGGGAACTGGGTCTCTGCTCCTCCACATGCAATTGGATTCTCGACATGCTCAGCGGCAGACCTCATTCAATGCAAAGGGACAACAACACCTCCTCACTGATCATCAGCATAGGGGCACCTCAGGGCTCTATGCTCTGTTCTATTCCCTCTATATCCATGACTGTGTAGCCAAACATATTTCCAACACCATTTTCACCAATCATACCGGCGTTGTTGGATGAATAATGGGTAATGATAAGTCAGAGTACAGGAGAGAGATCAATAGTCTGGTTGAGTGGTGTCAGAACAATAATCTTGCTCTCAGCATTGGCAAACCAAAAAGCTGATGAAGGGAAAACCAAGGAACAAGCTTAATAGAGTGAATGCATTGCTTTCTCTGTGCTACATTTAGTCTTTCATTGAATGATAGGTACTAACAAGAGTACCTTTTCTGTCTAGAACTCATTGGTACAGTCAGCTTGTGTAGGAAGGAACTGCAGACGCTGGTTTACACCGAAGTTAGACAAGTGCTGGAGCAACTCAACGGGTCAGACAACATCACGGGAGAAAAAGGGTAGGTGACAATTTGGGTCGGAACCCTTTTTCAGACTCAGACTTCAGGCTCTTGAGTCTGAAGAAGGGTTCTGACACGAAACGTCTCCCACCCTTTGTCTCCAGAGATGCTGCCTGACCCATTTAGTTACTCGGGCACTTTGTGTCTATCTTCCATATAGTCAGCTATCTTGACTCAGAGCTGTTGTCTCTTATAGAAGCTTACAAAATTCTTAAGGGGTTGGACAGGCTAGATGCAGGAAGATTGTTCCAGATGTTGGGGAAGTCCAGAACAAGGGGTCACAGTTTAAGGATAAGGGGGAAATCTTTTAGGACCGAGATGAGGAAAACATTTTTCACACAGAGAGTGGTGAATCTCTGGAATTCTCTGCCACAGAAGGTAGTTGAGGCCAGTTCATTGGCTATATTTAAGAGGGAGTTAGATGTGACCCTTGTGGCTAAAGGGATCAGGGGGTATGGAGAGAAGGCAGGTACAGGATACTGAGTTGGATGATCAGCCATGAGCATATTGAATGGCGGTGCAGGCTCGAAGAGCCGAATGGCCTACTCCTGCACCTATTTTCTATGTTTCTATGTCACGTTAGCCATTTTGATTGTGAGTGTCTGCTCATTTCGTGGAGGTTATAGTATTTCCGAGATTGTCAGCTTTCCCTAGGCATATGATGCCAGTAGGGGAAATTAATTTATTTAATTCATTACACCCTGGGAAATGAACACAAAATATTCTGTTTGCAAGGCTACACAAATCTATGCTTTAAAGAAATAGTGTAGAGAGCAGCCAAATGGCAGCATCTCAGCCTGATTATCTACATTTGTCGTTATGGAGGAGGCGCTGTCCTGAACGGCTGCCTGTCCTGCAGCTGTCCGTTTTTTCCCCTTCTTTTTTATTATTTTGAGTTCGTTAAATGTACAGTCAGGGGGTCTAAATCTTTTATGTGTGGGGGGTGGTGGGGGGGAAGGGGGAAACTGCTTTTCTAAGTCCCTACCTGGTCGGAGGGGTTGCCTTCCTCCGTGCAGCGTCTTCGACCTGTCCTTGCGGCCTACCAGCGGGTCCTGGAGCGACGTTTCCCTGAGGGGACCTGGCCAGAACATCGGCGTTGGCGGCGGCGCAGGGCGTTGGCGTTGGCGGCGGCGCGGAACGTCGGCTTTGTGCAGTGCAGCGCTGGAGCGCTATTGCGGAGCGGGCGATGCCTTTCCTGGGTCGCCGCGCTGGGACTCCAGTATGCTGGGACCGCCGAGGAAAACATCGTGGAGCCGCGGTTTTGCGGAGCGGCCAGCTGCGACGTTTGAACTAACATCTCGCCGAGATCACCAGTGTGCGGAGCTCCGTCTGGCGTGGTCTGTTGGCTTGGAAGCCGCAGGCTCCGGTGGGAAGGCGGCCGTTCCTGGCACCCCAAGCCGCTGGGGGTTCTCCCGACGCCGGAGCACCATCACCCGGCGAGAACATCTGGCGGCGACTGTGGAGGCCTCAATTGGGCCCGACTTTGGGTGGACAAGGTGGACAAGGGGATGGGGACTGGACTTTGTGCCTTCCCCCACAGTGGGAATCACTGTGGGGGGATGTTTTGGTGTTGAATTTCTTTACGAATACTGTGTTGTATTTTTTATTAGTGTGCTGCATGGACATCAGAATTTCCCCTGAATAAGGGGATTAATAAAGTATTTATCTATCTATCTATCTATAACAAAATTCCACACACATCATCCTAGCATTGCAGATGTTGCTATTTGTGATCACCGCCGTGTGTGTGTGTGTGTGTGTGTGTGTGTGTGTGTGTGTGTGTGTGTGTGTGTGTGTGTGTGTGTGTGTGTGTGTGTGTGTGTGTGTGTGTGTGTGTCTGTGCGCTTGCGCAGGTGGCCGCCAAGAAATTGTGTCCCCCCCCCATATTTTGAAAGCGATTTCCGTGCCTGCACTGACTCATCTTACCCTAACCCTAACATGTGTTCACCACGTCCTGTCCTCTCCCGCATTTTGTGTAGTCTCCTCTCCTCAGCCTCCTCACCGAAGACTCTCGAGCAAAAGAGTCTTCCCTCAACACGGCGCTCCCCGACAGCAAACCTTGCTTATATTGGCTGATAAATTGCCCAATTTGCCACTTAACCAAATAATCAATTTTGCGAATTGAATTCCTCAGCCAATCGCCGACTCACTCCTGCCTCTCCTGAACTTGAAGGAATGTGTTCTTAGCTGGTCGCGCCTGGTTTTAAACTAACCGCTCCTGATAGGGAAAGCAAAGAAACCCCCAAGAGCTTACCTTGGTCCATATCCCTCCAAACCTGTCCTATCCATGTACTTGTCTAACTGTTTCTTAAATGTTGGGATAGTTACTGCCTCAACTACCTCCTCTGGCAGCTTGTTCCATACACTCACCACCCTTTGTATGAAAAAGTTACCCCTCAGATTCCTATTAAATCTTTTCCCACCCTAACCTATGTCCTCTGGTCCTCGATTCACCTACTCTGGGCAAGAGACTGTGCATCTAGCCAGTCTATTCCTCTCATGATCTTATATACCTCTAAAAGATCACCCGTCATACTCCTGCACACCCCAGAATAGAGTCCCAGCCTACTCAACCTCTGCCTATAGCTCAGACCCTCTAGTCCTGGCAACATCCTCGTAAAATCTTCCCTGAACCCTTTTCAACATGATAGGAGCATGATAATTGCAGGGAGGTTCTACTGCAGTTGTACAGGGTCTTGGTGAGACCACACCTGGAGTATTGCGTACAGTTTTGGTCTCCAAATCTGAGGAAGGACATTATTGCCATAGAGGAAGTGCAGAGAAGGTTCACCAGACTGATTCCTGGGATGTCAGGACTGTCTTATGAAGAAAGACTGGATAGACTTGGTTTATACTCTCTAGAATTTAGGAGATTGAGAGGGGATCTTATAGAAACTTACAAAATTCTTAAGGGGTTGGACAGGCTAGATGCAGGAAGATTGCTCCCGATGTTGGGGAAGTCCAGGACAAGGGGTCACAGCTTAAGGATAAGGGGGAAATCCTTTAAAACCGAGATGAGAAGAACATTTTTCACACAGAGAGTGGTGAATCTCTGGAACTCCCTGCCACAGAGGGTAGTCGAGGCCAGTTCATTGGCTATATTTAAGAGGGAGTTAGATGTGGCCCTTGTGGCTAAGGGGATCAGAGGGTATGGAGAAAAGGCAGGTACGGGATACTGAGTTGGATGATCAGCCATGATCATATTGAATGGCGGTGCAGGCTCGAAGGGCCGAATGGCCTACTCCTGCACCTAATTTCTATGTTTCTATGTTTCTATAACTATTGTAATATTGATTCAATCTTGCCAAGGTTGCTCATTGCTTTTGGTACATTAAGCTTTAATTCTTTTGTTATTCCACCTGAAGAGCGATTTAATCTCAAAGACTCTGGGATTCTTGGCCAATTCTTAATGATGGACTATAAGGGTTGGTCTTTTATTATCTTAGCACTGGCTCTGGTGAAGACTGTACATAAACTGATTCTGTTGTCGGTCGAACACAACTGTCAAAGAAACCTATGAGTTTTCATCTTTTCTAATTCAGAAAGAAATTAGAAAATAAATTGAAAGCAGTAGGTGAAGCCTTTCATTTAGTAGAAATGACAAAGATATTAGAGCTGGAGTAAGAAAGTAACTGATGAATAATGTTGCAAGCCTGCGCTTCATGGAGGTTTATTTCCAAAAAGGTGGCTTGAGAGATTTTGGAAAACTTTTTAAGAAGAAGTCAGCAAAATGTAATGTGACATACTCATGGATGAAACACAGCCAAGGAAAGAAAGACTGTTGGGTGCATAAGAGAGGAGACCAGAGAGAAATGTTTCATCTGCACAGTGGAGCTGGATATGATCACCATATCTGGAGAATGATCTTACGTCAATGAATGATGTTGGAGAAAGTCAATATTGCAATTGGGAAAGGACGGAGTCCAAGATCCCTTCTGGAGGTAATGAGGTGGCTAAAATCAGTACCCCGTTCCTGCTTTTTTCCCCATATCGTTGATTCCTTTAGCCCTAAAATAAATCTAACTCTCTTGAAAACACCCAGTGAATTGGCCACCACTGCCTCTGTGCAGAGAATTCCACAGATTCACAATGCCCTGGGTGAAAAATGTAATGGTAATTAATTGGTTCAGGAAATTAAATTAAAAGGTGTGACTTGAGGAGCGGTTTTGGACGAAGCCGACACGATCACCCATGTAGAGGCCGCTGGAAAGTTGAGTAGATCAGGAAAGGCAATATCCCACTGCCGCGGTGGTGAATGGTGTAACCCATGATCTGTTTGAAACCTGAGCAGAGGGATTTATTCACAGAGTTGCAGCAGAGAGAGGACAAATTGGACAGGTTTCAGAGTTTTCGGAAGCTGGAAGTGTAAGAATGTTAGGGGTATGTTTTAGAGGAGTGTGTTGATGGTATCTTTTAAAGGAAGGAGAAGGGCATCTCTAGAGCAGCGACCAATTACTAGGTTAATTCTCAAGGGGAATGGGAAGAAAAGTTAAGATCAACAGTTCAATAGGAATGGATTCGAGCAGGATTAGAGAGTTCTACTTATCTATGGGGATGGAGAGATTAGGGAAGAAATTAGAAAAATGTTCAGTGAGAGAGCAGGATAAAACCTGGTAATAGGTTCAGTTCAGTTATCAAGGAGATGTAATAAAAATGATAATTTTAATGTAAGTAAAAGAGCAGGTCTTGAGTTCCTTAAAAATAGTTCTGAATGTTCCCGTTTGACTGGAGCAATCATTCTCAATCTTTCTACAAAGTGCTTGTAAGCAGCAAGCATCAAAGTGGACTGCTAGTATAAAGTGATTACTGCAACAGATCTGATTCATCTTATCCATCCTATATTATGCTTTCCATTTGTCACTGCTAGTCATTAGTTTAGGACTGTTCTTGACTTGCACATAGTGAACCATGGAGCCAGTAAAATTGGGTTCTGCCTCAAAATAGATCTTAAAACGACAGTAATTACATCTAATACTCCTGGGAAATTGCATGGAGATTTACAGTGTTAAAAACAATTTTATGATGGTATTTTGTAAATATACTTTGTGCTTTGTATTTTATTTTGTAGGAAATGAGAAAACTTAGAACAGGAGTTGGCCATTTAGTCCATTGAATCAGTCTGCGGTTCAATGAAATCAAATTTCGCACATCTGTCTTTTGCCATATGCTTAATACCCATTAACTGACAATCAATTAAATATTTAAAATGAACAATTTACCAGGCAACAATAATCATTTGTAGCAGATCGTCACAGGTTTTCACTATAGAATAGAATAGAATAGTTTCTTTATTGTCATTGTAACATGAACCATGTACAACAAAATTTAAAAATGTCAGCCAGTCAGTGCACCATTCAAACATTTCTAAAAGCTAACGATACATACAAGGTAAAATATTTAAAAAAAGATAAACAACTAAAATAAATATCATGAAAATAGCACGCATAAACACCCAACCCTACATCCTTCTGTCGATTTCACAGTGTACCACAGTCCCTTAGTATGTATCGCCCCTGCGTTCCCTGGCGGCTACATTTAGTGCCTTTATAGCAGTGGGGTAAAAACTGTTTTTAAGTCTGTTTGTCCTTGTCCTTGTAGATCTGTACCGTCTGCCTGACGGCAACAGTTCAAACAGGGAGTGGGAAATGTCCTTTATAATACTCTGGGATTTTTTGATGCAGCGGGAACTGTGTAAGTCCTCCAAGGTAAGGAGAGGGCAGCCGACAATCCTCTGAGCGTTGTCAATGGCCCTCTGGAGCACTTTCCTCTGAGCCGCTGTGCAGCTGGTGTACCATACGCATACACAGTATGTTAGGATGCTCTCAATGGAGCACCGATAAAAGGACAGCAGCAGTCTCTGAGTGATGTTATTCTTCCTGAGCACCCTCAGGAAGTGCAGTCTTTGCTGGACCTTTTTCAGCAGCGCAGAGGTGTTCACACTCCACGTCAGGTCCTCCTCAATATGGATTCCCAGGAAGCGGAAATCCGCCACCCTCTCCACACAGTCCACTCTGATAATTAATGGTACCATGTCCGTTTTATTCTTCCTGAAGTCTATTATTATTTCCTTTGTCTTTAAGGTGTTGAGGAGCAGGTTATTTTCTCCACACCACACTGTCAGCTGCTCCGCCTCATCCCGGTGGGCGTACTCGTCCCCCCCGGAGATTTGTCCCACCACCGTGGTGTCATCCGCAAATTTGACAATGGTGTTGCTGTGGTGGGCGGGGGTGCAGTCATGTGTGTAGATGGTGTAGAGCAGGGGGCTCAGCACGCAGCCCTGTGGAGAGCCGGTACTGAGGCTGAGGGCCGTGGATGTGTGATGGCCCACTGACTCTCTGGCTGCGACCCGACAGGAAGCTATTTATCCTTTGCATATAAAAACATTACCTAATATGACATGAATGTTTTGACGATGCCCCCTAGATTCCTTAGCCAGCAGAAATAGTTTGTCTTCATTGAGCCTGTTATTCTTATTATCTTATAAAATTTGATCAAATCAGCCCTTAACCTAAATTTCAGGGAATACTATCCTTGTATCTTTATAATTCAACCACTGTCATTTCAATATATCCGGCCTGCATTTATACCAGTAATGCCAAATCATAAGATCATGTGATAGGAACAGAATTAGACCATTCGGCCCATCAAGTCAGCTCTGCCATTCTATCATGGCTGATCGATCTCTCCCTCCAAACCTAATTCTCCTGCCTTCTCCCCATAACCTACAATCCTACAATTGTGGCTCTCAGAAACATTTAAGCACAAGGTCTGGTTCAATACTTTATACAAATGGAGCACACATCCTGTTTCCTTCCACTTCATTCTTCTACATATAATGATCAGTATTCCATTAGCGATTTGATGGTTTTCTGCACCTTGTCATCTATGTTCTTGCATCTTCAATTATCTTTGGACCATCAATGATTCAGCTCGTGATAAATTATTGTTCTTCCATTTGACATCTTGTTTGACAATTTGTGAATTAATGGATCTTTTATGGCTGACATTTATCACTGTGCTTTCAATCATTCAATCAATTATCTTGCTTTTCTCAAATGTGTGAAATCCAGATATTATCACATTTTTGCCTTTATTTAGCTAAATAGCTTGAATACATTCTAATCCCCTTGCTCATTTAAAGCAGTGGTCCATCAAGGAAAACATGCCTTGCTCAGATTAATCATAAAAAAATAATTTACACCATCTTTGGATTCTGAAATGGCATGTGAAGAAAGAATCTCAAAGAATCAGAAAAAAGGGAATATTTATAATGAATGAATGAATGAATGAATGAATGAATGAATGAATGAATGAATAAATGAATGAATGAAAACTTTATTGTCATTCAGATATACACCTAGACACAGTGCACCTTGAATGAAATTTCGTTGCATTTGACTCTCCAAATCAGGTAAATAGTAAAAGTAAAAGTGCTAGGTGCGTCCATAAAAATGCCTCATGTGCATGGTTCTGTAAAATAAATATATATAAAAAGTTTTTAAAAAGTGTCGATATTTAAAAAGTTCTAGCCTCGGTTTTGTTGATTGTTCAGTAATCTTATGGCCTGGGGGATGAAGCTGTTGCAGAACCTGGTTGTCCCGCTCTTCATGCTGCGGTACCTCCTCCCAGAGTTAAGTAGTATAAACAGTCCAAATTGTGGGTGTGTGGGGGCTCTGGTAATGCCCTTAGCTCTAATCAGACAGCGCTTGTACCCCATGTCCATGATGGAAGGAAGAGAAGTCCCAATGATTTATTCCGCTGTCCTCACCACTCTCTGAAGGCACTTCCAGTCCGCAGCTGTACAGCTGCCGCACCACGTAGAGATGCAGCTGGTCATGACCGACTCAATTGTGCTTCTGTAGAAAGTGGCGAGGATGGGAGGGTGGAGGTGTAAACTTCTCAACCTGCGGAGGAAGTACAACCGCTGCTGTGCCCGTTTTGCCAGAGATGTAATGTTTGTGGACCAGTTTAAGGTGTCCGTTATATGCACCCCCAGGAACTTGATCCTTTTCACCTGCTCCACTGCTGAGTTGTTGATGCAAAGTGGAGTGTGACTGGGCTGAATTTTCCTTCTGAAATCGACGCCACTTGGTTTTGTTCACATTTAGGAGAAGGTTGTTCCTGCTACACCAGCTCACCAGCTGTTCCACCTCCTCTCTATATGCCTGGTCGTCGTTATTGCGGATGAGGCCCACTACTGTTGTGTCATCCGCGTATTTGATGATATGGTTAGTAGTGGACCTGGCGACACAGTCATGTGTCATCAATGTGAAGAGCAGCGGACTCAGGACACAGCCCTGAGGGGATCCGGTGCTCAGTGTGATGACCGAGGAGGTGTTCTTCCCCACCCGCACAGACTGGGGTCTTTCAGAAAGGAAATCCAGGATCCAGTTGCATAGTATGTTATTGAAACCTAGGGGTGCCAGTTTGCTCACCAGATGCTGGGGGATTATCGTGTTAAATGCTGAGCTGAAATCAACAAGCAGCATCCGCACGTGGGTGTTCCTCTCCTCCAGGTGTTGTAGGCTCAGGTGGACTGCAGAGGAAATAGCATCCTCTGTGGAGCGGTTCGGGCGATAAGCAAACTGGAACGGGTCAAAACTGGAGGGGAGTTTAGAGACCATGTGCTGCTTAATAAGCCTCTCAAAGCACTTCATTATTATTGGTGTGAGTGCTATGGGGCGGTAATCATTCAGGCAGGTTATTGTAGACTTTTTGGGAACTGGTATGATGGTGGCTGTCTTGAAACATGATGGAACAATGGCCTGGTTCAGGGAGATGTTAAAAATGTCTGTCAGAACCAGAGCCAGCTGGTCGGCACATCCCCTAAGCAGACGCCCCGGTATGTTATCCGGTCCGGCTGCCTTTCGCTGGTCAATACCCTCCAGGATTTTGCGGACTTCAGCAGTTTCAAAAGACAGTGTCTGTTCTCCTGGTTGTGGCTCTAATTTCCTCACTGTAGTGGTGTTCAGTGCCTCAAACCTGCCGAAATGATTATTTAGTTCATTTAGAAAATCTGTGTCATCCTTACAAGACATCTGAGGGGCCTTGTAGTTTGTTATGGCCCGGATGCCTTCCCACATGTTCCTGGTGTTGATATCATCCTGGAAGAAACCCTGGATTTTCTGTCCATGGGCGCGCTTTGCCATTATAGTAATTCAGAGCGGCATAGTCGCGCATCGGTAGAGTCGCTGCCACTACCGCCTGAGCCATGGGTCCCAGGTTCGATCCTGACTACGAGTGCTTGTCTATACAGAGTTTGGACGTTCTCCCAATGACCTGCATGGGTTTTCGCCAAGATCTTCGGTTTCCTCCCACACCCCAAAGTCATACAGGTTTGTAGGTTAAATGGCTTGGTATAAATGTAATTGTCCGAAGAGTGTGTAGATAATGTCAAGTCAAGTCAAGTCAAGTCAAGTTTATTTGTCACATACACATACGAGATGTGCAGTGAAATGAAAAGTGCCAATGCTCGCAGACGTTGTGCAAAAGGACAAAAAAACAAACAACCAAACAAACTATAATTCATATTAAATATTGTGGGCTGAAGGAAAAAGGGAAAAAAACAGCAATTTTAAAAAAAAGCAGTACAGTGGTATAGTGGTTTATCTGCTGGGATTGCTGGTTAGTGCAAACCCGGTGTTTCCAGGCTGCATCTCTCAACTAAAATAAACTAATGCAATCAACCAAAGAGCCTAACACTGGAAAAGGTTTGTGGGAAATTAGGCCAATTCAGTAAAGATAATTTTACGGTCATGTTGATGGTGAGGGAGTAATTAAATTAGGGCAGTTTTAGAATGCAAGGCATTGCTAGGCAGATCAAAGATAAACATAGGGTGTTTGCAAACCACTCAGTGATAGAGAAATTGACCATAAGATCATGATAATAACACCCAGTGGGAATAAAATTTGGGAATAATGAATAATAAAAAACTGTAATATCTCTGGATAGACACAAAAAACTGGAGTAACTCAGCGGGATAGGTAGCATCTCTGGAGAGAAGGAATGGATGACGTTTCGTGTCGAGACCCTTCTACAGACCCTGTCCCGCTGAGTTACTCCAGCTTTTTGCGTCTAAATTCAGTTTATGCAGTTCCTTCATACATATTAATATCTCTGGAAGTTGTTTAATGGGAGAACTGGTAATGTCTTTAACTGTCTTTTCTTTTCTTCCCATAGATGCTGCCTGACCTGCTGAGTTTTTTCACCGTTTTTGTTTTCATTTCCAATTTCCTGCATCTGCAGGGTTTTTTTTAATTTATTTTCACCGATAAAATTAATCTGGTCAAGAATTACAGGTTCATATTTATTAATGAAATAAGTAAGGTTAAACTACTTGAAGTAATTGTTCAGACATTAAATAAATACCAAGCCCACTTGATTTGATTATTAAATAATAAATTGAAATCTAGAATTATATCAGCTGCAGATCTAATAATTAGCCTTAATCTAAATATCTGTGAAAGAAAATACAACACAAATAAATAATTAGGTCTAAATAAATAGTATTATTGCCACAGGTTTTTTCTCAATAGCTGCTCACTAGTTGTTGAGGGACATTCAATTAATATAGACCAATTGATTCTTTTTGAAGACATCATTTATCACTCCCAAATTCACTATTTAGCAGTTTTGTGAGTGGGTGTGTGAGAGATGCTTCCCATATTCGAGGTTGTATTTCTGTTTAACTTCAGGCTGAGGCTGCAGTCTGGATTGTTATGCTTCAAGCCATGGGGAGATTTAATAACTGGTCAGGTACTAGACTTGACCAGGTGTGGCTTCACCGACAATAGATGGAATTTAGAAGGATGAGAGGGATTCTTATTGAAACATGTAAGATTATTAAGGGTTTGGATACGCTAGAGGCAGGAAACATGTTCCTGATGTTGGGGGGAGTCCAGAACCAGGGGCCACAGTTTAAGAATAAGGGGTCAGTCATTTAGAACGGAGATGAGGAAACACTTTTTTCACACAGAGAGTTGTGAGTCTGTGGAATTCTCTGCCTCAGTGGTAGTGGAGGGCGGTTCTCTGGAAACTGTCAAGAGAGAGCTAGATAGAGCTCTTAATGATTCTTAAAGCAGAGTCAGGGGATATGGGGAGAAGGCAGGAACGGGGTACTGATTGTGGATGATCAGCCATGATCACATTGAATGCCGGTGCTGGCTTGAATGGCTGAATGGCGTACTCCGTCTATTGTCTAATAAACTGCCTTGTATTTCAAACTGTGACCGCCCTCTGAGAATGTGATGTAGTCCGGCCATAGACTATTGGCCACTGTTTGGGCTAGCATCCTCCCTGCATCCATCCTGCTGACTCCTGTACGGATGTTGCATATTTAATTGAAATTGCTCTAAACCTCCTAAATTCTGGAGGATACAGATCATGTCTATTTCATCTCTTCTCAAGAAGCAAAACTGAACTTCACCCCTGGAATCAGACCGATGGATCATTGTTGCATTCTCTCTGTGGTTTGTGTATTTTTTAAAGTAATGAGAGCACAACTGCTTACAATGGGGGCGGCACTGTGGTGCAGCTGGTTGAACTGCTGCCACATAGTGCCAGAGTCCCAGATTTGTGACTGACTTTGGATGCTGTCCATGTGGAATTTGCACATTCTTCCAGTGACTTCTTGGGTTACCTCCAAGTGCTCTGGATTTCTCCCACATCTAAAATATTTGAGTGTTTGGAGGTTAATTTGCCTTTGTAAATTGCCCCTATTGTGTAAAAAGTCATAAGGTCATAAGGTCATAAGGAATGGAAGAATTAGGCCATTTGGCCCATCAAGTCTACGCCGCCATTCTATCATGGCTGATCTCTCTCTCCCTCCTAACCCAGTTCCCCTGCCTTCTCCCCATTACATCTGACACCTGTACTGCTCAAGAAAAATATAGTACTAATCAATAAATTACTAATCAAGAAACAAGAAAGTGGATGCAGAAGTGGGAAACATAGAACTAGTGCGAATGGTCGCCATGGACTTGGTGGACCAAAGGGTCTGTTTCCATGCTGTGTTTTTCAATCAATCGATCAATAATCTAAGTGCAATATCAGCAAAGCCCTGTATAATTTCAATAAGACATCTTTACACTTTCCTAGATATTTTTACACTGTATTTCATTGAAATACTATCATAACAAAGGCCAATGTAACAATTCCCTTCTTAATTGCTTATTCTCTGAATGTTAACTACAGTAAACATGCTGTGTATCGACACCTAGATCCCCTTGAATGTCAGGATTTCTCAGTTAATCACTGCTAAAAACATTGTTTTTTTAGTTTTGTACTACAATGTGGATGCCCTCAAAAATTTTAAACATTACTTGCTATCTTTCATGTTCTCACTACTCACTTTGTTTATCTGCATCCCCTTGAACTTCCTTACATCCTCCTCCCTACTTGCAATCCCGCCTAGTTTTGTATCTTTCTGTTTGAGCCTCTTAATCCATACTTAATTGTTTCCACAGGAGTATCAGTGAAGCATCTGTTATACAAATTATATGTTGTATAGCACATTTGTTAATGATAAAGGAAATATAAATGTCCCAAGTCACTGATCAGGTATGTAGGAGTTGAATATGGCAGGTTGTTTAAACACCAGTGTTGCAGATACTGTCACATAATCCATCTGCAAACTGTGACTAGTAAGCCTTTGAGATGTGTGATTAATTAGACAAACTCGCTGCGCCACAATGTAGACAAATGACTGCTTTCTTTACTGCCACACCTAGATATTGGAAACATATCGTATTAAAGAAGAAAGGTACTAACAAAACATAGCAATAACAATACCACATCCACCCACATATTAATCAAAAGAATTATTACGATCCACTCTGTCTTTCTAAAACTGTGTTATAAAGTATCTTGTACTGTAAGTGAAGAAAGCTTCTGGTTCCACAGAGTACAGTCCCTGGTGATTTCTAGATGTGAGAACATTGGTTGCTGCATCAGCTGAAGTTGCTCAGTTTCAGCTTCAATCTTGAAATTATTCACTTTGGCTTCACTAGATGTGGATGGCGGTTTGAGTACATTGAAGTATGATTTATTTTGCATGAGCCTTAGCTAACGATGGGATGGTAGTAATTTCAAATGGTTGTGACAGTTTAAGTTGTGTGCCAACTGATGTGACTTATTTTATGTCTATGTTTTTATGTAGTTTTTGTTATTTTTTGTTGGGGTATGTGTGTGGGGGGGTGGGGGTGGTGTGGGGGGGAGGGGGTAACTTTTAAATCTCTCCCTGCACGGGAGACCCGACCTTTTCTTTGTCGGGTCTCCGTTGTCGTTGGGGCTGCAACGAGGAGCGGCCTCCAACAGGAAGACCGGGGGCTGTGGTGCTGACTACTCACCTCACCGTCGCGGAGCTGGCCGAGTCCAGAGCGGGTGGAGCTGTGGTGGACGCTGCTGCGGCCCGACCTCCGGAGATCCGGTGGCTGCAACTGCGGGTTTGGCGGACAGTGACACCGGGAGCCCGCGGGTCCCTGGAGGGAGACCGCTTTTCGGGGCTTCCGCAACGGCGACTTCTCCCGCCCGAGTTGCGGGGTTGAAGAGCTCCTGGAGCGGGGCTTTACAGCACCGCCCCGCGCGGCTTGGAATGGCCGCGGGACTGCGAGCGCCCGCCGGGGGCTCTAACACCAAGACCCGGTGCGCGACCTTGCATCACCCGGCGTGGCTTTAATGGCTGCGGGACAATTCGCCATCGCCCGCCGGGGGCTTTGACTTGGACTCTGACATCGGGGGGGGGGGGGGGGGGGGTGCAGTGGAGAGATAAGTTTTTTTGGCCTTCCATCACAGCAATGTGATGGATGTTTATGTAAATTATGTTGTGTCTTGGGTCTATTTGTTTGTAATGTATGGCTGCAGAAACGGCATTTCGTTTGGACCTCAAGGGGTCCAAATGACAATAAATTGAATTGTATTGTATTGTATTGTTGTAATTATATTTTACCAGGACTGTATTCCCAGGCTCTAATGGCATAGTGTGTCTTGCATTTGTTTTCATTCTGTACTTCTTGGCTTCAAAAACTACATAACGTTTGATGATTTATCACAAGAAGTACCTCTGGCTGACATGTACGCAAAGGTGCAAAATTGTAGCTGGTGCTATTTGTTTAGTTTAGAGGTACGGCGTGGAAACAGGCCCTTTGGCCCATCGAGTCCATGCCGATCAACTATCACCTGTGCACTAGTTCTACATGTTCGCAGTTTTGCCTCATATACACTGGGGGCAATTACAGAAGCCAATTAACCTTCAAACCTGCATGTCTTTGGAGTGTGGGAGGAAACCGGAGCACCCGGAGAAAACCCACGTGGTCACCACAGGGAGAACATACAAACTCCATGCAGATGGATCGAACCCGGATCTCTGGCCCTATAAGGCAGCGACTCTACCACTGTGCCACTGTGCCACTCGAATTCCTTTCACTTCTGTGATATTCCTTAAAAACCTCTGAAGTTCTGTCTAAATGATTTCTCTTTGGTATAAGCAGTAAGATGATTTTCTTTAGCCTTCACTCCAATCTCCCTACCTTATCGTTACCTCATGTCAGCAAGTTGTCATCTTGAACTGTGTGAAGATGAGGTAATTTGAAAACATTGTGTTGAAATTATGACTGTACAGTGGTCCACCATCTACTCTCACTGTTTGTGCCACATCAAACAATGCAAAGACAGAGGACACAAGCTTTGCAATGGTGAAAGTAGAAATAACAGTTTCAATGACAGGGAATCTTCCAAAGTCACTGACAATCATACACTAATGATTACAAGAGCTTTTGGGTAACTCGGTCACTTGTAATTGTTCTTATCGGCTTGATTTAAGGTCATAAGATCATAAGTGATAGGACAGAATTAGGCCATTCGGCCCATCAGGTCTACTCCGCCATTCAATTATGGCTGATCTATCTTTCCCTCCTAACCCCATTCTCCTGCTTTCTCCCCATGACCCCTGACACTTGTACTAATCAAGAATCTATCTATCTCTGCCTTAAAAATATCCATGGACAGCCTCCACAGCCTTCTGTGGCAAATAATTCTACAGATTTACCACCCTCTGACTAAAGAAATTCTTCCTCATCTTCCTAAAAGAAACTCCTTTAATTCTGAGGGTAAGACCTCTTGTCTTAGACTCTCCCACGAGTGGAAACATCCTCTCCACATCCACTCTATCAAAGCCTTTCACTATTCTGTACATTTCAATGAGATTCTCCCTCATTCTTCTAAACTCCAGTGAGTACAGGACTAGTGCCGACAAATGCTGAAAATCAAACGATTTTGTGGTTGATGCACTAGGCATGGGAGATTTTGCGTTTGACTGATCGAGCAAACCCTGAACAAGATCACCTTTCTCAAATGGGCAGACTTTCTCTCTTAACTATGCATTCTCTCTTAACAAGTAGTTACTTTTTTATGATTCTAGTTTGGGCTTCTTGAGTAATGACTCCAGCATGTTCTATTATTAATGGCAATGCAATTACATTGTTGCTCAAGGCAGATGCCATCAGGATTTGTTTCATACTTTGTGCGAATCTTCCAAAGTGAATGGAGCATCATGAAGGGGTGTATTTCCTTTACCCATTTCCACTTCTGTTGTTGGTTTGCTGATGCTCGTCCCGCTCTTCTGTAAGGTGAGACCAAACATAGACTTGGTGACCGTTTCACCAAACACTTATCCAATAAGGCCTGCTCAATCTCCCAGTTACTAACTATTTTCACTTCCCATTCCCAAAATGACCTTTCTGTCCTGGGTTTCCTCATTTGCCAGAGTGAGACCACACACAAACTGGAGGAACAGCAGCTCACAATCTGCTTGGGTAGCTTACAGCCCAATGATATGGACATTGAATTCTTCAATTTTAGGTAACTAACCAATAACTCCCCCCTTTTCCCCGTGTCCCACCTGGCTGCACTCCCATTTCTTCTACCATCCTGCCACCCTTTCCCCTTCCCCCATGGACCCTTCCCCATACATCCCTTCCTCTGGCCTTACAATTCATGTCCCTTCTGCCTTTATCTCGCAGCATTTTGTCTCCTTGTCATTTCTGGCCTTTGTCCACACATCTGTCAATAGACCCCGGCTCACCTGTATCCACCCATGATGTCTGGCTTAGCCCCACCCCACCTTTCTTCCAACTTTCTCCCTACAACAATCAGTCTGAAAAGGTTCCTGACCCGAAGCCTGTCCCACATAGGTGAGTGCAGGAGACTCTGCGCTCGCCTTATGATCGCCACATGGTGGCCACACGTTCGCTGGTGGTCTCTGGTGACTGATACGCTTTGTTGTGTTCTTTTCTTTGTGTGTAGCAGGTTGACTGGTCGTCAATGCATACAAAGAGCTGACATTGTGATAAGAATATCACACTCATGTGAGATTGATGGGATGTCATGTTAACAGAGATTTGAATGTCATCTGTGCTGAAAATATTCCGACTTTAGTCAAAGATGCAATACTATTGTAAGGAAAAATCTTGGCCTTTCCTTGCTGAGGCAGACGAGGACAACAGAGGAGGTTGTGAAAGGTTGTTCACTTAGTATAGTGGCAGGTATATACAATATATTTTGTTCACAGATTGCAAATATTCACTTCTGTCCATTGCCAAGCACAATGAATAATAAATCAATTGTCAAAGTTATACCCTACAGTCATACAATGTGGAAACAGGCCCTTTGGCCCAATGTGCCCACGCCGATCCACACGCACCCTATACACTAGCCCCACCTGCTTGTACTTGGTCCATATTCCTCCCAACCTGTCCTATTCATGCACCTGTCCCAAAATTGATAGACTCAAAAAGCTGGAGTAACTCAGCGGGACAGGGAGCATCTATGGAGAGAAGGAATGGGTGACATTTCGGGTCGAGGCCCTTCTGCAGTCTGAAGAAAGATCTCGACCTGAAATGTCACCCATTCCTTCCCTCCAGAGCTGCTGTCTGTCCTCTGAGTTACTCCAGCTTTTTGTGTCTATCTTCGGTTTAAACCAGCATCTGCAGTTCCTTCCTACACAGTAACAAGTTGTTGTTACTTTTTCCATTGGCTTCGTCACTTGCCACATCATCTGATCTGTTCTTATACCTGGGCTTGCTGAATGATGAACTTTAGCAAAAACAGTTGCACGTTTCTCACTTACGGAGGATGTTCTGCTTTGTTTGAGTTCTGCCGATCTGATGATGGTAAGTTTTTTGGAATTTTTCTCTTCTTCTGATCTCAGTTCATTGTGGTGTTTTTGGCACAACTGCTCTGTGGTCTGAGAGTGCGAATAATTTTGCTAAGTCATGCAGCTTGAAAAATCTGATGACCTTTATGACTTGCGATTTCAACCCTCGGTCAAAATCAGCAAATTCATATATTGCAGCAAATTATCAAGTTCTGTCACCACAGGTCGAGAAACAAACAAAACAATTGATCCGCTTGTCATCTGAACTCAACTTTGTTGAGTGATGTGGACTGAATCACCTGCAGCTCAACACTTCCAAGACTGAAGAATTAGTGGTGGACCTTTGGAGGAGAGGAACACACCTGTCCCCTGTCTCCATCAATGGTATGGATGTGCAGTTTACCAGGGAATACAAATACCTTCGAGTGTACCTGGACAGTAAACTGGGCTGGTCCAGGAACGCTGAGGCCCTGTACAAGAAGGGACAGAGCCGGCTGTACTTTTTGAGAAGACTCCACTCCTTCAACATCTGCAGTAAGATGCTGCCAATGTTCTACCAATCGGTGGTAGCCAGTGCCATCTTCTTCACTGTCGTGTGATGTGGCAGCAGGGCGAAAGCTGCGGACGCCAATAGGTTCAACAAACTCATCAGGAAGGCTGGCTCCGTCCTGGGGGTTGAGTTGGATTCACGTGAGCTGGTCTTGGAGGGGAGGATGCTCCTCAAACTGTGGAGTATCCTGGACAGTACAGCTCACCCCCTCCATGACACACTGGTCAATCTGAGGAGTACCTTCAGCAACAGACTGGTTCCACCAAGATGCAGTACAGAACCCCACAGGAGATCCTTCTTCCCTGTGGCTATCAAGCTGTACAACTCCTTCCCCTTCTGTCGTGGGTTTGGCTGAGACTGACTCCACTCCCCACCAATCTTTGCACATCCCCAATCCTTTCCACTCGTCACTTTAATTTGATGTTTCATGTATTTTGTGTTTTTATGACTGTTGACAGATCAATTTCCCTCATGGGATAAATAAAGTTCTATCATATCGTATTGAAATATGGCTGCTGATCGTGCTTATGCCATAGCCTGAAGCATTACGTGCTTGTTTACGGATCCTCATAATATCGATAAGGTAGTAAAGATTCACTTCTCAAGCTGCGCGTACGTTTATCAAACATTTTTTGTAATGTGTAGAACGCAAAGCACTGGAGTACTGTAACTCAATGGATCAGGCTGCATATCTGGAGGACATAGATAGGTGACGTTTCAGGTCGGGACTCATCTTCAGAAGTTTTCAGCTTTCTATTTCCATTTTCTGCAATGCATCAGCCCAGTTGCATTTATACTGCTTCTTGAAAAGTTTGGGGCAATGGTGTTAAAACCTTGAGACAAGAATCTGGAATGATATGAACCATTCCAGGAATGTATGAAATTCTGCAGGATTCCTTGGATGCTTGATATTCATCATTGTATTAACTTTATCTGGACAACTGTTAGTACCATGGCAAATGTTGTAAACATGATGGTCCTGATTCTTTCAACTGTACATCAAGCTCTACTAAATTCGTAAAGAATAGTTTTAATAACAAACTATAATTTAAAGGCACTTTAAGTCAATGCAGCACAATCTTATTGTTTTATCTGTCTTAAGTACAACTATTATCAAAGTAATCAAATTGCTGTAAATAATTTTTAGCAAACTCTCTTTCTAATTTCTCAGCCACTTCGTCTGCTTGGGTCTTTATGGAATAAGAATCTGGCCTTGGACTGCAATAGACTGATTGAATGGTAAATTCAATTTGTAGGTTTAGCTTGTATTTGATGATTGCTGTGTTGCCTTCTTTGAGAATGTCATCAATTTTAAACAATCGAATCCCCAAATGTGTTTTTGGCATTTCTGTGGCATTTACAACAGAGTTTCAATTTTGCAAGCCATCCCTTGTCCATGGTGTCACAATGATAGCTAAGTTGAGACTTTTATCTTCAAAAAACAAATCTGAACAATGCTTATTGAGGCAGACTGAACTGCATGTCATGGCATCCTTCCCCACAATGCAATGGTCATAAAATTATGGTGTTTTACACTATAGTTGCTTATAACATAGGCGGGTCAAAGGAGTTGGAGGAATTGAGTGAAATCCAGGTTAGCCGGGAAGTGGTGTTGGGTAAATTGAATGGATTAAAGGCCGATAAATCCCCAGGGCCAGATAGGCTGCATCCCAGAGCACTTAAGGAAGTAGCTCCAGAAATAGTGGATGCATTAGTAATAATCTTTCAAAACTCTTTAGATTCTGGAGTAGTTCCTGAGGATTGGCGGGTAGCAAACGTAACCCCACTTTTTAAGAAGGGAGGGAGAGAGAAAACGAGGAATTACAGACCATTTAGTCTAACATCGGAAGTGGGGAAACTACTAGAGTCAGTTATGGGATAGCAGCACATTTGGAAAGTGGTGAAATCATTGGACAAAGTCAGCATGGATTTACAAAAGGTAAATCATGTCTGACGAATCTTATAGAATTTTTCGAGGATGTAACTAGTAGCGTGGATAGGGGAGAACCAGTGGATGTGGTGTATCTGGACTTCCAGAAGGCTTTCGACAAGGTCCCACATAAGAGATTAGTATACAAACTTAAAGCACACGGCATTGGGGGTTCAGTATTGATGTGGATAGAGAACTGGCTGGCAAACAGGAAGCAAAGAGTAGGAGTAAACGGGTAGGTAGTCACTACCTGCCATTTTCACAATGGCAGGTAGTGACTAGTGGGGTACCGCAAGGCTCAGTGCTGGGACCCCAGCTATTTACAATATATATTAATGATCTGGATGAGGGAATTGAAGGCAATATCTCCAAGTTTGCGGATGACACTAAGCTGGGGGGCAGTGTTAGCTGTGAGGAGGATGCTAGGAGACTGCAAGGTGAGTTGGATAGGCTGGCTGAGTGGGCAAATGTTTGTTAGATGCAGTATAATGTGGATAAATGTGAGGTTATCCATTTTGGTGGCAAAAACAGGAAAGCAGACTTGAGTATAGGAGCAGGGAGGTTCTACTGCAGTTGTACAGGGTCTTGGTGAGACCACACCTGGAGTATTGCGTACAATTTTGGTCTCCAAATCTGAGGAAGGACATTATTGCCATAGAGGGAGTGCAGAGAAGGTTCACCAGACTGATTCCTGGGATGTCAGGACTGTCTTATGAAGAAAGATTGGATAGACTTGGTTTATACTCTCTAGAATTTAGGAGATTGAGAGGGGATCTTATAGAAACTTATAACATTCTTAAGGGGTTGGACAGGCTAGATGCAGGAAGATTGCTCCCGATGTTGGGGAAGTCCAGGACAAGGGGTCACAGCTTAAGGATAAGGGGGAAATCCTTTAAAACCGAGACGAGAAGAACTTTTTTCACACAGAGAGTGGTGAATCTCTGGAACTCTCTGCCACAGAGGGTAGTCGAGGCCAGTTCATTGGCTATATTTAAGAGGGAGTTAGATGTGGCCCTTGCGGCTAAGGGGATCAGAGGGTATGGAGAGAAGGCAGGTACGGGATACTGAGTTGGATGGTCAGCCATGATCATATTGAATGGCGGTGCAGGCTCGAAGGGCCGAATGGCCTACTCCTGCACCTAATTTCTATGTTTCTATGTTTCTATGTTTCTATGTTTCTATGTTTCTATGCTGTATAAAGTAATCTTCTTATCAATCAGGGAGGTCGCAATATTGTGCAGATTCTCCTGAGACTTTTTCTAAAAATGCTGCTTTCTCGCTCTGTTTCCCAGCACTGTGTTAGAAACAGCCATTTTCCAATTTACAAGCTGCTGCTGCTGTGACTCCTAGCTACTGTGAAGCCCAGCTCCACGAGAACAACTGCGTGAGAAATGACTGCCACTACATCGCTAACACTGACTCATTCTATTTGTAGTTAACGATACCATCACTCTTTCGATACCAAAGGTTTAGGATTCACCCTTTCACTGTATGAAAACGTTATATAGACGTTATTCAAGAATGTATCAATCTCCATCTTACAAATATCCATTGACTTGGCCTTCTGTGGTAATGAATTCCACAGATTCACCACCCTCTGACTAAAGAA